>NC_059112.1:78855800-79125800 GCF_020740685.1 Jaculus jaculus | reverse complement strand
AAGCAGAAATGAACATTTGTTGAAAGCTTCATTCTTAATCTATATACAACATGAGGTTGAATTTTGCTAGTACCACAGAAGGAATAATCTTTAAAAATATACTTGTGAAATTCAGTTAAAAAGTTTTAAGCTCCATCCACCACACCCAGATGATAGCAAGGCATCAGTAGAGGTAGTCCAGAACTGGTAATAGACGGCAGTACAATGTATAATGTGATGTAATCCAAGGATTTCGCAAATATTTCATTAGCATCAAAGAGAAGAAAGATCGCCAAGGAGAAGATTTTAATGGAAAGCATTCTATAAAAAGGCAGGACAATTTCAAAGACATCATAAACCTTTCCTCCCACTAATGTGAATTCTTCCATTTTTGTTTTATGGGAGGAAAGGGTTTATTTTGGCTTAAGTTCTCAAGTGGAAGTTCCATGATGGCAAGGGAAAGCATAGCTAGTTTTAGATTTCTTCAAAAGTTATTGAGTTCTAACAAATTTCCTATTGAAATTAAATAATACAGTGATTTTTATCTTATTTAATTACACATGTGTGGACACAATCATAAGAAGTAAAAACAAAATGTACCTTCATAATATACCAATAAAGATATTGGGGTAGAAGGGCCACTAAGGTTCTTGTTGGATCTCTTAGTGTCTCTTACTTCATTTGAAAAGCTTGTCATCTTAAAATTATGTGCTATAATCAATAAGCCATTTCTATTTACTGTAGTTTATAGAAATTTTAGAGAAAATAGCTCACTCTTCTTTAGTCAAATTCATATGAAATATTTTATTTATTCATGCGAGGTAGATTTGGATTGCTGTAACTTCATTTCCATAAATGGAAGGAGTGAGGATAGAAAGAAAGCGTGACTAAGAGCTCTGCTTTTGCTTTCTGATGCAGACTAGGGTTAATGGGATATTGTGAGAATGTGGAAGATCCTCAAGGGCTTCCAAGTCCAAGGCTGTCTCATCTGATTTATCAGCAAGTTCATTTTTGTGACTATATGGGGTATTTGAAATGGAGTTTTTCCTTCTGATATTTTAGAGATGGGTTTTGTGGTTTTATTTCACATGCTACTATCCTAGTGATCATTTGTTCAAAAGATACATATTCATCAATGCAATTTTCACTATAAGAGAAATATCTATATCCCAATAACCATGTAATAACTCTTATTTAATTACAACTTTACATTGATGATTGAGTAAAGTTGTAGGTCAATATATTTAGAATTCTTAATGAAAGGTTTTGTTATTTATAAAGTGTATAGTCCAAATGTGGAGTAAATTTGACAAAATAAATATGATAAAGACCTGACCAGTAAGTTCACACTCTAGGAAGGAATGGCAATCCAAGGTAAAGATGGTGATATTTTTTTATGGGTGTATGTGTGTGGTCTGTGCGTGTGTGTATTCATTTATGAGTGGCTGCACATGCACCTGTGTTCACATGCATGTGAAGAACAGAGGCCAATGTGGGATGTCTTCCTCAGTTGCAATCTACCTTACTCTTTGAGGCAGGGTCTCTTGCTGAACCAAGAGCTCACAGAGTAGGCTCAGCCAGGCTAGCTAATCAGTGAGCCATGGGGATTCTCTGTATCCATCTTCCTAGTCCTGGAAATGCTGGTACACGCCACCATGCCAACCTTCATGTGAGTGCTAGGAATCTGAACTCAGGTCCCTATGTCTATGTGTTAAACACTTTCCCCACAGAGCCATTGCCCCTGTACCAGAGTAATCAAACATCCACTAGAAAGATCAATATTTGTGGTACCCTGAAGCCATCATACATAGCCTTCATGTGATAGGCTGCAATAGATCTTCAAAGATAGTGGTTAACAAAAGACATAAAGTTGAAAAGAGAAGGACACTATGCAGTTATGGTTAATTATCTGGTAGTAAAAGTTTGAGCAAATTTCATGATTAAGAAACAAAAAGCAGGGCTGGAGAGATGGCTTAGCGGTTAAGCACTTGCCTGTGAAACCTAAGGACCCTGGTTAGAGGCTCGATTCTCCAGAACCCACGTTAGCCAGATGCACAAGGGGGCTCATGCGACTGGAGTTTGCAGTGGCTGGAGGCCCTGGTGCACCCATTCTCTCTCCCACCCTCTATCTGCCTCTTTCTCTGTCACTCTCAGAAAAATAAATAAAAATTTTAAGAAAAAAAAAGAAACAAAAAGCAATAGGGATTTAAGAAAGCTTGTTTCAATCCCAGTGAACACACTATATATGCAGAAATTAGGATGCTGTTAATGTTCAAAGCAGCAGAGGAACATGATCAGAAGAATGCTTATGGAAGATCTTCTAGAGCTGAATGAGTGATCCTGGCTAAATCATTCACTATGTAAAGACTCTAGTCTTAGATCTATGTCAAATAATAGATAATATATGTGCTCTTTCCCTACATGTAGGATGTTCAAAACAAGAACTTCTCATATGATCTTTCAGCTAATAATGAATACACTTAATTTAAAATGCATATGACAAAGATTAAAAGAGAAAACAATGTCAATGTATTATATTTTATCACATGTTAGTTCTAACACTTGAAAGTTGCCTTCATTTAAAACACAAAGAAAAGATTTATGTATAGTATCACATTGAAATGTCTCTGGGTGTTGTTTTCTCTTTTTAAAGGATAATAATTTTTTAAAATTTTTATTAGCATTTTCCATGATTATAAAAAAATATCCCATGGTAATTCCCTCCCTCCCCGCCACACTTTCCCCTTTGAAATTCCATTCTCCATCATATTACCTCCCCATCACAATCACTGTACTTACATATATACAATATCAACCTATTAAGTACCCTCTCCCTTCCTTTCTCTTCCCTTTATGTATCCTTTTTAACTTACTGGCCTTTGCTACTAAGTATTTTCTAAAGGATAATATTTATTCAATATAATAGCAGTCCTCTCTCCTTTCTAACAAAAACCATATAACTTTTGCTGTGATAGATATAAATTTGTTACAGCAGCATACAGTTCTCAGAGAGTTTTCAATTGCAGTGAACATACCCATCACCCTGCCTGGCCTATGCTCTTCAAGGCAGAGCTCTCCATGAGTGAGTCACTTTTACATTCCTCATGGAGCCATTGAGTGTTTGCAGTTTTCTTCAGAGGTTTGTAGAGAAAATTAAACCAGTATGTTTGGCTGTATTGACATAATTATTTATTTATTTATTTTTTTTTTTTAAATTTTTATTTATTTATTTGAGAGAGACAGACACAGAGAGAAAGACAGATAGAGGGAGAGAGAGAGAATGGGCGCGCCAGGGCTTCCAGCCTCTGCAAACGAACTCCAGACGCGTGCGCCCCCTTGTGCATCTGGCTAACGTGGGACCTGGGGAACCGAGCCTTGAACCGGGGTCCTTAGGCTTCACAGGCAACCGCTTAACCGCTAAGCCATCTCTCCAGCCCTGACATAATGTTTTAAATAGATAAAAAGTTGTATTTAAACAATTTTATGTAATTGCACTTCATAATGTAAATTTTTTTCTGTTTTTCTTCATTTGGAATATCTTATCAGGGCCTGATGATTTACTTAAATGATGGAATTTTTATGGGACCAAAATATTAGGCTCCTTTTTAAACTTTAACTTTTATATTTCATGATTTAACAACATCCTAAACATCAAGTTTTTCCAAGAGATCTGAAATTCCATCTTTTAGTCACATGTGCAGTTTGTAGCCTCATCACAGTGTGTGTGTGTGTGTGTGTGTGTGTGTGCGTGCGTGTAGAATTGATAGGACACCCACACTGAATGCCCAACTTACTAAGACATTTTAGGACACCCATGTTGGCTAATCGATCACGTGGAGCTTATTGGCCTGGACCAGCCCCCTCAGGGTGTCACTCCTCTCACTGCACAGCATGCCACGCCAGCCTGTGGAGCAGGAGCACTAGCTCTGTCCTTCTGGACGTCTGGCCCCATTACTGCAGTTCTCACAGCTCAAGCAGCGGTCTTGGCCAAAGGTATGCTCTAGACAGTCTGAAATGGGAAACTAGCTTAGCTCTGTCATCCTTATAGACAGAACTGACCCTCAAAAGGAAATCTTCATTTCCCAAAGAAAAGCATATTCTTGACCATATTTCCTGAAGATTCCCAGAATGGCATAATACTAAGATCTCTCTTACAACAGACCATGTACTACTTTTGCCAAATGGAATATTGGAATCTAGTCCTAGAATTTTCTATGCACACTTTATCCAAATAGAGCTTTAATTAAAACAATATATGTGTAGAAATATCCACAAATCTTAAATGTGCACTCCAAGATTCTTCATAAAGCCAACAACAATTGTGCACGTAGCATAGCTCCATTTCTTCTTTTCTTTTTTCTTTGGTTTTTTGAGGTAGGGTCTCACTCTGGTCCAGGCTGACCTAGAATTAACTATATAGTCTCAGAGTGGCCTCGAACTCTCGGCGATACTCCTACCTCTGCCTCCCAAGTACTGGGATTAAAGGCATGCACCACCACACCTGGCTTGCATAGCCCATTTCTTAAAAACTCAAAGGCAACTTCATAATTTTCTGAGTATGGCTTCATAAATTAAGAACTATCCTAATATCTAACACTGTAGATTAGTTTCCTTAGTTTTTTAACTTTATATAAGTCAAATTACAAAGTAGGTGTTTTGCTTTTAGATTATTTTATCAATACGGTACTGTGGTTTTCATCCATATTCTGTGCATGTGGCTGTTTATTTTTATGCTTTTTTATGATTGTATAGTATTTTGTTTGCATGAGTCATAGTATATTTATTTCTCCATTCTGTTCTCAAGGGAAATGTCCTTAATATGAATAAGAGTGAAGAAACACATATTTAGTTGTTTGTCCCTATATATTTGTGGGAGGGAAGCAGATCCTTTAGTGGGAAAATTGTCATCTTGATCAAGCCCTCTTTGCACCACCAGGTGTTGAGTGTCAATTTTTTTTTTTCATTACCACTGTGATAAAAGAACTATTTCTTCTTCATCATCATAGCAGTTATTTTAGTTTTTAGTTTTAGATTCCCTGTTCATGTATTGGTGAGTGGATGAGGGGAAGGCAGCAGAAGTGTGTCTGGATTTCTCCTTTCCAGATCTTTGCCAGAATATGGTTATGTTCAACCTGTGTTTGTTGCCCTGAACTATCTTTATTCTTATTTGGAATAGTCAAAGCATGAAACACTTCATTAATAAACATTTAGTTATTTCTACTTTTATGCATGACTATTGAAATTCTTGTGTGTGTGTGTGTGTGTGTGGATGCATGTTTATAGTCGTGTTTGTATGTGTATGGGCACACATGTGTGTAAGGTACACGTGTGCACATGTGTGTGTGTGTGTGTGTGTGTGTGTGTTTGTGTGTGCATGTGGAAGCTAAAGTACAACCCTGGGTGTTATCCTCAGATATACTATCCCCAGACACTTCTCTGAGACAGGGTTTCTCATTGGTTTGAGGCTTACAATTAGGCCAGACTTGTTGGATAATGCATTACAGAGATATTCTCACTTCTGCTTCCTCAGAGATGAGATTACAGGCATACCCTACCACCCCTAGAATTTGACTTAGGTATAGTATCAAATTCAGGCCCTCATGTTTTTGAGGCAAGCACTTTGCTCTCTGAGCTATCTCCCTGCTCCCTAGAGATATTTTTTACTGTAATTTAATCTTAGAATAGATGTATTACTGCTACTTGAATGCATTATTTCTGAAGAAAGCATCAAGATTTAATATTGTTGAAATCCAACATGTAATAGTAAAACAAAGAAAGTTCTGTGTAACAAAGAGAAGAAACAGGAGTTACAGATTGGCTGTTCATGGTACTTTAATAGAAGTTGTGATAATTTATTTTGATTATAAATGATAGGGTATCTAAGCCTTTATGCTTGTAAATAAACTGCTCACATTTTACAGATACTTTCTTGGTCCACTTAAAAATAATAAATAATAAGATATTTGTATTTCAAGATCTAGAAAGAGGCTGTTTTAAGACTATTTAAGGCAAATTTTACAATATAAATTGGTTTATGTTTAATTTCTTGAAGACTTAAAGTATTAAAATGATACAAGGACCCAGTTTTTATTTTCCATATCCCACATAAGCCAGATGCACATGGTGGCACACGTGTTTGGAGTTTATTTGCACTGTCTAGAGGCCCTGGCATGCCCATTCCCCCCTCCTTCTCTCATAAATAAGTAAATTAATATAAAAAGGTGAAAATGATATAATCTACTATAAAGTACTAATTTAAAGTTTTTTCAGCTATTTCTCTCATCAAACACTCCTTTACCTTGTACCTACATTTCCACAAATACCTATATACCACCTATTTATTGTACAGAGGGATACAAAAGATGATATCAATTTAATAGAAAGATCCAAAGAAATGATAATTTTGGCCATACATTGCTCTCAAATACCACATTACAATGTTTGATGATATTAAATACTGATAACAAAGTTGCATACAAGCATATTAATTTATGGTTGAATGATTGCAGTGAGACAATTCTTTTACTCACCAACTCTGTGCAAAGAAGTCAGTTCTTGGAAATCTCTTTTCTGTTCTTACTCTTCATCTTCATCTTCATAAGAGGGAGTCAGTGAGGGGACAAGATAATGAAGCACTTGAGGTGGACTCTGGAATTGGAGGCCTGGAAGCCTCGCACCTTCAAGCTCCCCTTCCTCTTCTTCTTCCTCTATCTGGTTATCGTCTAATGCTGAGACCAGAGAGGGAAAGGTTGGGTTCCAGCATATTGCTTAGAAGATGGGAAAAGTGAACAAGTATTGGCAGAGAACTGAGAGCCTGAGCTAGATAGCCAAAAAAGGTTGACTGTCAGGCAAAGAGCTTTGAGCCATCCATTCCAAGTCTATTGTGGAGACAACAGGATGCTGTGGCACAAGGTTAAACTGCAACAGAGAGAAGAGCAAAAGGAAGAAAGAAGGCACTAGTCTGTGAGGAGAGAGAAAAGCGAAGGCCGATCTCCCTCTTCTTGAATTCTGAAGAACAGGAGGAAGGTAGACATCATGTAGAAATAATAATAAAACTCTTCCTTAACTTACAGATGCAAGTTTTCCTGTCACTTCCAATTCTGTAGCCTTCTTCACAGGAACAGTCATATGTTCCCACAGAATTAATACATAGCTGGTCACAGCCTGAACTGAAATCCAGACACTCATCCACACCTAGAAGTTAAACAACATCCACATTTGTGTCCATCTTGCGACTTATGAGCCATATAGAAATAAATGTAGCCCAAATCTCCCAAGACTGTTTTACAAGTACATCCTGCCTATTGTTTTCCTTTTCCTCATTACTTAGTTTTCAAGCTGATCTGCATGAACAAGCTTTTTCTGAGAGCTTTAAGTGGCTTAGATGAAGAACCAAAGATTTAATGGTCTCAGGATGTGCATTATTCTGCAGACTGTTGCGTCATTCATGAATTCAAGTATGTGGTGGTACACTTATTTTATGCATAATTTTTACACAGATAATGGAGAATTTTAGTCATGAAGGAATTGTAGGCCTCAACCTCAAATCTAGACTTGAGTTGATGTCTTCAATATTAAAAAGTGAAGAATGAAGCTGAGCTTCTAAGCTCTGCTAAAGATTGTGAGTACCATATCCAATTGTGAGTTTGCATACATGTGCACAGACAGAATATACATTCATGCCATGCAATCATGTCTTGGCTCATTCTGCTAAAGCACAGATGTAATATAAATTCAACTATTTTGCTGTCTCCATTAATTGGATAGAAAATGATAAATGGTAATAATATACTGCTTAGTATATATAGACAGCACAATTGCATTTTTTCTTTGATCTATTCTAAAAGACTGGCTTGTAATAGTATAATACTTGGTTTTTATAAGACTTTAGTAATTTTTAAGCAAAGAAATGCTACTTCTTTTCTGTGACATTAAAGTCATTTATTTGTTCTATTATGTGAGTAGATAGCTATATTCTTAACTTTAGATTTCAAAATTATATTAATTATTTTTTAAAAATATTTTAAAATATTATTTATTTATTTGAGAGAGAGAGAGAGAAGAGAGAAGAGAGAGAGAGAGAGAGAGAGAGAGAGAGAGAGAGAGAGAGAGAGAATATGTATGGGAATGTCAGAGCTGCTTGCCACTGCAAATGAACTCCAGATGCATGCACCACTTTGTACATCTGACTTTAAATAAGTAGTGAGGAATCAAACCTGCGTATCAAACTTTGCAAACAACTACCTGTAACCTCTGAGTAATCTCTCTAGCCCCAGGGATTTGTAGTTTAAGTAATAATAATAAATGCAAAATGAAAATTTGATTTCACCCTAAATAAACTCAATAATTCATAATTTATCCTTCTTGAGACCATTTTTATCAATTCTTTGTCAAAAATAAGAAAAGAATCCAAAGCTGGGGTTTGTAAGTTTCGGAGACCCCTCCTGAATCCTAAAATCTTGCATCAATATGGTCATAATCATTTTTAACATACTAATTATGTCAATTCTTGAGTACCAGGGACCTATCCAACTTTTAGTTTCTTCATTAAGTTCTTTCTTCAGTGTCCTAACAATTTCACTGTAGAATTATTTCACCTCTTTTCTTAAAATCATTCATATTTTTGAAGCTATGGTGAATGTGGTTATTCCCAGAATATATTTCTTCTTGCAATGTTTGTTATACTCCTGATTTTTGTATGTTGGTTTCATAACCTGCTAATTTACTGATTTTGTCAGATATGAGTTTTCTAGGGTACTCATTGGGGTCTTTTCAGTATAGGATCTGTAACAAGTGATACACATTTCTTTCTTTTCTAATTGTATCCTTTTTTTCCCCCTTTTATTCTTCTTGCTAAGGGTTCATTCACTATATTGAATCTGAGTAATAAGAGTGAAAACCTTTGCCTGTTTTTGACATTAGGAAATGCTTTTAATTTTCCCAATTTAAATACTATTGACTGCAGGTTTGTGACATACAGACATGACAGAATTGAGACATATTCTAGTTTCTTCAGAGCTTTCATCATGAGGGATGTTGCTCTTTTAAAAAGATCTTTTTGTACCCACTGAGATGATTGTGTAGTTGCTGACCTTAAGACTGTGTATGTGTCATATTACATTTAGCAAGTTATGTATGTTGAGTCATACATTCAGCCCTAGGATGAAACCAATTTGGCCATGATGTGTGTTCTTAATGGGCTCTTGAATTTTATTTACAAATATTTTATTGATATTTTGTGTATATGTTCAACAGGGAAATTGTTTTATTTTCTATAGTTTTTATGTTTGTTTTTGACCTTACCAAGATTTTTAAAATTCTTATTTCTAAACAATTCTTATTTCTGGCACTCTGATTATCTGGCTTTACATGGATACTAAGGAATCAAACCCAGGCCTTCAGGCCACACAAACAAACATCTTTAATCACTAAGCAATCTCTCCTGCCTTACCTTACCAGGTTTTGGTGTTAAGATAAAGCTGGCTTCGAACAATGAGCTAAGAAATGTTTCTTTTTTTCCATTTTGTGAGTCAATTTCATGAGTTTTGGATTAGTTGTGCTTCAAGGGTTTCATATAATTCAGCAGTAAATTCTTCCTATCTGTTTTTGTTGTTGTTTGAGGACCCTTTTATTTTTGTTTCAGGTTCAGTGTTCTTTATAGATATATTTGCATTGTTTATATATTCTTGATTTAATTTTTTTGTTTTGCATATGTTGAAAAAATATGTTTATTCTACATTTTAAAAGTTTTTAAAAATAATATTCCTTACTGATTCTCTTGATTTCATTTGAATTTTTATGAAATTCTTATTTCATCTCTAATCTTACTGTTTTGTTCTCTATGCTTTTAATGTATTTTTTAAATTTTTGTTAATCTGGTTTGAAGGCTTTACCAATTTTGCTTTTCTTTTCAAAGAGCCAGCTTCTGTTGTCCTTGTTTTCCTAGCCTGTATGTATTAGTGCACTCATTTGTGGTATATTTGATTTTTAATTTAAGCACTCAGAGTTATAAACTTTCTTCTTAGAATTTCCTTGGCTATTTCACTAAGCTTCTGCTGAGTTGTTATTTCATTGATACTAGAATTTTTAGCTTTTTACCTTTATTTCTTCAATGTCTCACTATTCACTCAAGAGCACATTGTTCAGTATTTATGTATTGATATTTCAAATTATAAAACACTCAAATGAATAATTTCCTCAGAAGGATAGATGAATAACAGAGATAGAGGAAGTAATTCATCACATCCTACCCAGAAACTCCTAGTACTAATAAAGGAAGACAAAAAGAACAAAAATACCCAACTAACAATTAACAAATTACAGAAATCAGTGGACATCCTCCATTGTAATCTTAAGTGTAAGTGGCCTTAAATTACCAATACAAAGTGCATACTGGCTTATTGGGTTAAAAAAAAAAAAAGATCCAACTACCCATTACCACCAAGAAACTTAGGTCCCCAAGAAAGACACTCACAGAGTGTCAAGGCATGAAAGTCAATCTACCAACAAAACAATGCTGAAAACAAACTCATGTAACAATTCTGAAATTATGGCAAAGTCAATACTTCAACCAAGTCAGAAGAGATAAAGTAGGTCCCTTTAATAAAGAAAGCAATGCATCAAGAAGCTATAACAATTTTAAGTATATATGCACTGAATAATGGGACTCCCAATTTTATAGCAGGAACACTGATAATTATAAAACTTCAAATATTTGCTGATATAATAGTTTTTGACTTAAACATCATATTGTCATTCTTAGGTAGGCCATCCAAACTATAAATTATCAAAGAAAGTTCAGAGTTAAACTATGCCATTGATTGAACGGACTTGATAATATTTAGAAGAGTCCATCCAATCCATATTGAATATACTTTCTTCTCAGAAGCCCATAAAACCATCTTTAAAATAGACCACAATCTACTCCATAAAGTTCATCTTATAAAAACACAATAATTATAGGAATAAAATAATAAATACAGGAATAAAACTGGAAATTAATAGGAAGAGAATATGCAGAAATTACAAGAATTTATAAACTAAGCCATGAATTTATCTTCCTGGGATAGCATTTTAAAGGAAATCATAGCAATGGCTTACATGTACTCTTTTTTTTTTTCTTTATTTTTTGGGGGAAAGGGGTTTCAAAGTAGGGTCTTGCCCTAATCAAGGCTGACCTGGAATTCACTGTGTAGTAACAGTCTGGCCTCAAACTCACAACCATCCTCCTACCTCTGCCTCCTGAGCACTGGGATTAAAGAAGTGCAATACCACATGAGCTATTCTTATTGTTATCGACAAAGTGAACTAACTTTACTGACTACATTCAAGTCTCTCTTGATTAAAAATATTTTATATTAGAAATCATCTGAAAGGTAAGTGAACTAATTTTAACAATTAAGTTAGAAAACTGTAACATAATTCATCTTAAATTTGTCTTGGCCATATTAATACTAGATGCACAAGGGGCTCCGGTACAAATTTCACTCACAAAATAATAATCATTTTATTACTGTTGATTAAAAAAAGCAACATTGTTTCCCAGCTCCAGCTAAGGGTCTAGTACCACTGAGTGGATCAGTTAGCCAAATCAAGAGCAATTGATTCCTCACCATGGCTGTGTACCACTATTGCACTTGTGTGGGTATCACATCCGGTTAATTGTTGCTACTTAGGTTAAACAATGTGTTGCTTGGACAGATCTTGGTCACTTCCCCCAGTCGCCTATGTAGCGCCTTCTGGCACTAGACACGCTGACTGTCTGGGGACTGACTCTCTCCTGGCTTCCAGCCATGTCATTCCATTTTACGTATCAGCTGCATATGGAGTCTTCAGCAATAGGGTCTTACCACTGGCCTTTGGTGGGTCATCAATTACTCTGACAGAAGTCTGTCATTGTTTTGGGAAACCTTGTAGGTTTCTCTGATCAAAAGCTCATTGTGGATTGTAGGCCCAAGCTGGAAGTGGGGGTTACAGGTCAGTGTCCACTAAGAAATTGAGGAAAAAGATAACTAATATACAAGAGTTAGAGAGGAGAGAGATAGAGGGGAGAGGGGGAGAGGGAGGGAAGGAAGATGTAGGAGATTTAGGTCAGTCTTGATCCTACCCTCTCCAGTGTCTTGTGGTTCAGGTGTTTCCTGTAAGGGACTAGTGAAGGTTCAGTCATTTGGTCTGTCTTTTAGGAAGTAGAATTTTATGGTACCATACCCAAACACAAGCCCACTCTACAATATCAAACTACCATCAATCACGGGGTATAAGAGGGCCTACACCTATCAAACTGTCTATCAAAAAAGTAAGTGTTATCTCAATTTTCTGGGTGCTAACTTACTCTCCGTTGGAGAATCTGCTTCTCTTTTCCAGATAGATGCAGATCCTAAGAAGAGAGCTGCCCCAACATACCTCAGAAGGGGCCCAACTGAAACTAAGGACAACTGGCGAAATAAGCAAGGGTGATGTTTTCCTGTGAACTGGATACCAGCACAAAGGGGAAGGAGATCAATGCAGAGAAAAATCAACTCCTACCAAATCAGAGAGCCAGAGCCTCAGAGGCCCCCAACACCTCAGCACTGAAGCAGACCAAAAATGAACCCAACATGGCTCAGGGAAATCTTGCGGAAGAGGGGGCGGAAAGAATGTCAGAGTTACATGTTGGGTCATGATTTTCAGAGACATTTATCATACTAATAACTGGGGGCTAACTCCACAATGCACGACCCATTTTCAATAATAAGGAGGGTCTAATGGGAGGGGGTAGATCACAGATGAGCCTAAATAATGGTACCAAACTGCCTGTATTTACTGAAAAGAAAACTAATAAATTAAATTTAAAAAAAAAGCAACATTGTAATTGACTGCCAGCAATACACTCTAATTCTAGTGAAGCTTTGTAGAGATGGTTCCTATGGTGTGTGCATCATTTTCCAGAATCTCTCTTTCCATACTTACATACGTGCAAGAATTTTGGAGTACTGAATATCTTAATAATCATAGTTTTTTTTTTTCAGTTGAGCAGCTCCTCTCTGTCATACACTGTGGTTGGGACATTTTTCACTTTCCCGAATTTACTCACATCACTATTGCTATCTTCATTTCATTCGAGAGGATATCGGGCTCTTGGGTATTAGAACCACTGAAGTCCACATAGAAATCCAAATTCTTCAGTATGAAAGCCCTCCACCTTGGAGCTACTCCTCCTTTGATTGCTATTCATTGCCTCATGATAGATCTCAGGATTTTACCTTCACATCCACAACTGTCAGAACTGATCCAGAAACCTTCCTAGCAGCTGCATTTGTAGCCTCCTGAATAGTTAATGCAGAGCTGATCACAGCAGGCTTCTCCATTCTCACACTCATCAAGATCTGAAGGTGATAGAACATTTCTGTTATTGCAATAACATGTATTTTACGAATGTATAGAACCTTCAAGAAACCTCATTTCTAAATTAAAACTCTTTCACTTATTATTTTCCATTTTTCAGATCATAGAGTGCAGTTTGAAGAAACTGTAACACAGCAATAATGAGATCCCCTTCTTGGTTTATGTTTCTCACATGCTTCCTGTATGCATGGTATTTATTTTAAAGGAGTGTAAATAATCTTTAAACACATTTAAAGCAAGGGAAAAGATATCTCTTCTCTTCTTCCACTTGAAACAGCAATCTGACTGAATAAACAGAAAGCTTGAAGAAGAAAAATGGCAGCATTGAGAAAAAGGAATGAAGTAATTCTATTTACTAACATCTGACAGCTGCAGGAAGGACACAGTCTCAGATTCCTTAGCATGTTTATTCTTCTCAAACTTCAAATCAAAGAGTTTTCCCAAGTAAAAGTTCATCTCTCATTCCACTATGAAGAGAAGTGTTAACTGCAGTTCTGAGAGAAAGAAGAACACTTGTTTGAAATATGGTGCCTTCAATGATGGGCTACTACAGAGTATTTGCTTGAAACTGTAGAGGATAATTTGAATGGAATGAATGAAGTGTAGGGTGATAAAAATCCTGATCATTACCCTAGAATGCCCTGTCACATAAGTAGTTGTCTATATCAAAGCTATATAGAACGATTACTTTAGAATTCTCCAACTCTGAATGTTTCTTCTTAAGACATAACTGCCCTGGAGGGGTTGTTATGTTGGGTGGCCTGTCATTGCTGCATTTACAGAATCCTATTACTCAATACCTACATGCGCAGCCACAGATGAAGGAATCAGTGTCTCAATTAACCTCAGACAAGGAACTGACTCAAGGAAATGAAGACAAGAGACAGGAAGGAAAGAAAAAGCAATCAGTCAGTCAATGGGAAGGGTCACCATAAAATATCTAAATGAAGGTCATTTGGACACAAAACATTCTTTCTCCTACAAAATGTCACAAGCAGTGTCACTCACAAAATTTGAGATGATATTGCCCTTTTCTTATATAGTAAACTTTCCTCTGACCTTTAACTAGGGTGAGCAAAGAAAATTAATTATAAAAAATCCAGTTTTACTTCATCTAAATTTGAGCCTTTACATTTTTGAATTTCCAGATATTTATATTTCTTTTTCTTTTTTTATGGTACTGGGAATCAACCATAGTACCTTGCACATGAATTTTCCATATTTAAAAATCTCTTCATAAAACTAGAACTTCTAAGTATATGGGTCTCAACTAGGAAGGAACATAACTGCACCACAGAATTGACAAATACATTCCTTGTCTCAGGATTATTTTATGAACAATCTTGGATTCTTTACACATTTTCTTTCTTCTGAGTCAATTGCCTACTTTTCTCTTTGATTCAAAACCTGCCTGGACCCTCATTCTTCCTATATTATAGATCTTTTAAAAAAATATATTATTTATTTATTTATTTGTAAGCAGAGAGCGATTGAGGGAGAAGAGAAACAGAACAGTTGTGCCAGGGCCTGCAGCCACTGCAAACAAATTCCAGATGCATGCACCCCTCTGTGAATCTGCCCTTATGTGGGAACTGGGGAATCAAACTCAGCCTTTGCAGGCAAGCACCTTAACCACTGAGCAATCTCTGAAGCCCTGTTATAGAACTTTCTTGAAAGAACATCATGTTGGGGCAGGGGTGCTGCAGAAATGGCCCAATGGTTGAAGTGCTTGATTTGCAAGCATGAGGACCTGAGTTTGAGTCCTGAATACCCATACGTAAAATGCTAGGTGTTGTGGTGTGCATTGGAGAAGTGGATGAGAAATCCCTGGGGTTCAGTGGCTAGCCTAGCTGAATCCATGAGTTCTAGTTTCATTGAGAGACCATGTGTCAAAGTATAAAATGAGAGCAATTGAGAAAGACAACTGATCTTGACCTCTGGCCTTCACAGGCATGCACACAAACCCACACACTGTGTGCCCACAAAGACATGAACATGCAAAGAAGTAACTTCATTTCAAATTCCATATGACCTGTTTTCAAATGTTTTTATTTATATTCAGAACTTCTGAATTATTCTCACTTATTTTTCTCTTTGAATTTACCTTCCTTCTGGTTATCATACCTAAGTTGACAAATATGTACCATGTTGTGTGCCTAAATATGCAGATATAATGCATGATTCACCTGCACATAAAACTATAGCTCCAATCAAGCCAAAACACCAATGGTAGCCAGGCAAAAATAATTAAACATTTCATCTCTGACTTCAGAAAAGCATCAAAGTGAAAAAAAAATCACCTTATGTATCTACCTTATATACATAGTCATTGCATACACCCCTTAAAGTTTAAAAATTAAAACAAAATACATGGTAATTGGTCAACTGTTAAGTTTAATGAAGTCATTGCTTGAGACCAGATGGCACCTTATACAACCACTTTTCAAATTATGTTTGACAAATCTCTCTATGTTTTAGTACTAATATATTTCTACGTTTTGGCAAGACTGACCACATATAGTGAATGAAGTGTTTTCTAGCTTCTGTTTACATTCACATATTCAAAAAATTGTTGATATGAACATTTTAAAAATGCATAGGTGCCAGGCATGGTGGCACACACCTTTAATCCTAACACTTGGAAGGCAGAGGTAGGAGGATCACCATGAGTTCGAGGCCACCCTAAGACTACATAGTCAATTCCAGGTCAGCCTGAGCTAGAGTGAGAACCTAACTCGAAAAGCCAAAATAAATAAATAAATAAAAATAAAAAAAATAAAAAAATGCATAAGTGATTTTATAAAGCATCAATGGCTTTAATTTGTTCCCAGGAAAATAAGAAAATTTCCTTGCCAAAAGATATGGCTCTAGTGAATAGTTGTCGTTTAGAATTAAGTATTACATTTTATTATTTGAAAAATGAAAATGAACCCTAAGATATATAACATTATTTTGCTGATTGCTGAATTATTATAAATATACAATTTTCTGTATGTTTTCCTATAGATGCTATATTTTATAGCTATACATAAGAAAGTTATCAAACTGTACTTTTCCAAAAGTAAAGACACACAATCATAACAAAGAAAAGGCTTAGCAAAATTTACTTTTCCTTATCTAGTACTTAATGAGAAACAAGGAATGAAGGCAGAAGGAAGAAAGGGAGAGAAAAGACACACATTTTTAATTTCTTCTATAAATATGAATATTAACAAGACCTTACATAATAAGAGCCAAGGAAAGAAACTGAGTTTAAGAAGTTAACCACTGTAGATTCACAGAGATGCAGAAAGCTATGTTGTATCAGGAAGTAAATGTAAAAGGGTGGGGGAGATGGCTCAGCAGGTAAAAGCCCTTGTTGCACAGCATGGGTGCATTAATTCAATCTCCAGCAGCCATATAAGAAGCCAGACATGGTCACACATGCCTATAATTCCAGCTGTGAGGCGGGGTGGAGACTGAAGGGTCATTGGGGCTCCCTGGCCAGCCAGTCTAACAAAAAAAATGTGAGAGGTTTCAGGATCAGTGAAGGAAATGAAGAGTGATTGAGGAGGGCACCCAACTTCTTCCTCTGGCCTCTGCACACTTGTGAACAGTTCTCACACATCAGTGCGCACACATGCAAACACCACACACACACAAATAAAAAGAACGAAGTACATGTAATAGTAACAAAACCTAATGCATAAGCCATTAAATTTTACCTCTTAATACTTTAAATTGTATCTCATCACACTGAATAGTAGGAAATGAAAAGAGATACTTTTAGCATTTGTATCATAATTTAAAAGAGGGGAAATACATGGCATCACAGAGAATGATGGCAACTCACTATATGCCTCAGAAACAGTCTAGAGTCCTGTAATACTCACTACACTTATTTATATTGTTTTTTTTAAAAGAGGTCTGCCTGAAACATTTTACTATGATGGCTTATGTGGGATTTATTTTTCTCATTGTCCCAAATCATATAATTTTAATGGTATGTTGGCAAAGCTACCCATTAAGAATGGGTTTGAGCTGAGATTTCTGAGGAATGATTTGCTTTTAAATTTTTCTTTGGGAATATAGTGATCTGCCATATCAAAGTGGAATAGTCATCCAAATCAATCATTATCGTGTTTAAAGCCAATGGACATGAGTTAGTTTCTGTTTGAAGTGGGAAGAGTGTAATGGAGGGTAGCAACTGTTGTTGGAATACAAAACCCAAGGTTAGATATATGTTAGGATATTTTACTGAAATATAACTTAATAGTTTCTATTTCCATGGGGTTAATAGCCCATATATCTTGTTAAAACATTTTCAATCTAAATGTCAAGATAAATACATATAAAAGTATAATGATATCTTTGCCATGTAATTTTTCCTTTGCATTTATCAGTTGCAGAGGCACTGTTAATCTAGTTTTCTCTGAAGTCTGAGGGATGTGGCTCGCATTATAGTAATACATATTAGTATGAAAGAGCTAAATGAGTCCAGGGCAGCTTTTGAATAAAGATAACATTTACCCAACATTACCTATGCATGTTTTCTCATCTGTATCAAGCTGGTGTCCATGGTTACAGGACAAACGGGGCCCACCACTTGCATGTTCACAGTGATGGGAACAGCCACCATTGTTCTTCTCACAGCTATTGACAATTTCCAATTCAATCCCTTTCCAAAACAAGTAAGAGAGGGTTATTAACATAACAATAGAGAAACCTGAATTTGTATCAACAATGGGGAATGTTTTTCCTGTCATGAGCATGACAAACTTTTATTGGAAATTTATCAACACTTTGCAGGTATAAAGTCTGAGGACTTCTAGGTATTACACATTTCTATGCCACACTGAAATATTAACAAACTTACAAATAAAAATCCAAGTGATAAGGAAAATTAATGAAAATACAACCAGCAGCTATTTTGAAGAACACTTACCTTAACGGATTTTTAGTAAAAAATATTAAAAAAACAATATATATTGAATCAATGATCAAAAAGTAAATAGGTCAATTGTTCTCAACTAATATGTTCTCATCTATCCTTTTTGGTCTCCATGAGTTCATACAACTATTGTTTAAAAATGCTTTGAGGGCCTGGAGTGATGACAGTGGCTAAGGCACTTGCCTGGGAAGCCTAAGGACCCAAGTTGGATTCCTCAGTACCCCCATAAGCTAGATGCACATGGTGGTGCATGTGTCTGGAGTTCATTTGCAGTGGTTAGAGTAACTGGAAAGTTCATTCTCTCTCTGTGTCTGTCTCTTTTACTCTCTTTCTCTCAAATAATTAAATAAATAAAAATTAAAAGTGCCTTGGAATGAAAGAAAGTATATACAACCAGATGAATTGGCCATCCTGTTAGGGTGCTTATCAACTTTCAGTATATAGAAATTATATACCTATATTGAAATGTATTACAGCAATCCTGCGCATATTTAGGGTACATTGGTGAGTATCAGTCTCAGCATTTGAATATTGGTTGTCCTGAGTTCACGGGCATGACACACACTGATTTTTTCTAAGTGAAGAAATAATAGGACAGTGTACCAGTGTTTCAATGATGGAATTTAGATACACTGACTATTTTATCATTTGTTTGAGAAAGAGACAGAGAGAAAGAGAGAGAGAGAGAGAGAGAGAGAGAGAGAGAGAAGCATGCCAGGGCCTCCAGCCACTGTAAACGAGCTCCAGACATATGTGCTACCTTGTATATCTGGCTTACATGGTCCTGGGGAATCTAACCTGGGTCCTTTGGCTTTGAAGGCAAATGCCTTAACCATTAGACCATCTTCCCATCCCTAAACTGACTACTTTTACATTTGTAGTCCATGGTTCATCACGTGGTCAGTCTATTCTTTCGGAGAGTGTCCACACTTTTTCATTTCCTTCAGTCTTAACTCCTCATTGCTTTGGAAGTGGAAAGATAAGAATGAAAGGGGATGCTTATTTGGGAATGTGCCACTCATTTAAAGCACATTTCCTCTTTGAAACTGCATAGATATGCTATAATTCCCAAGACCATTATTCCTCAACCCAGGCCTCCAGCTGCAGCAGACAGCACTTAGTATGATCCCAAAGCATACACATCATGGCTGATCCATCCAAATGTGCCGCTGTCATTTTACACCCAAGGGTGAAAATTTGAGCTCGACTGAGGAATAACCTCTTTAATAATATACATGGCACTGCTTGCTGTTAAAAGCTGGGTTTTTTGAGGCCACCCTGAGAATACATAGTTAATCCCAGGTCAGCCTGGACCAGAGTGAGACCCTTACCTTAAACAAACAAACAAACAAAAAAAAGCTGGGCTTCCCAGACCAGTTTTTTCCTAATCTTGCAGATTAATTACATATAGCTGAAGTTCAAATAAACACTCACCTAATATTTTTAAATCCTAAATTACAACTGGATAAAATTATTTTAAGTGCAATTATTTAATAATGGATGTCTATACTAGGCAAATTACACTTAGATTATATTAGGACTTTTGCTTAATAAATTAAAAATAGTTCAAGCCGGGCGTGGTGGCGCACGCCTTTAATCCCAGCACTCGGGCGGCAGAGGTAGGAGGATTGCTGAGAGTTCGAGTCCACCCTGAGACTACAGAGTGAATTTCAGGTTAGCCTGAGCTAGAGTGAGACCCTACCTTGAAAAACCAATATATATATATATATATATATATATATATGTGTGTGTGTGTGTGTGTGTGTGTGTGTGTGTGTGTGTGTTCAGAAAGAATAAAATACTTGCCAAAGACCATAGTCAAAGTAGGGTGAGTGTTCAAATTCTGAGGGATTTCCTCTATCATATCACTTATAGACAGAAAATAATTTGACTAATGATATAACCTATCTCAATAGCAATAATTTTCCTGTGAATGGTATTGTGTGATAAAGTAGAAAATGCACAAAATTTAAAATTGGATGACTTGTTACTTTAGAATTACATAATCTTCAGTGAATAATCTCATATATTTCATTCTGAGGTTTTCTTGCTTTATAAAATATTTTATTTATTTATTTATAAGGAGAGGAGAGAGAGGGTAGAGCAATTAGTGTGGGCACACCAGGACCTCCTGGCACTGTAACAAATTCCATATGCATTCAGTACTTTGTGTATCTGGCTTTACATGGGCACTGTGAAATTGAACCTAGGCTGTCAGACTTTGCAAACATGCACTGTTAACAACTATATCCAGTCTCAGCTTTCCCAACTTTTAACACAAGGACTGAATTACATCAAGGCTTGAAAATTAATGGACTTTATATGTATGACTATTAAAATATAGTTGAAAATCCTATGTATTCCTTAAAAATGAATGTTCTATTTAAAATATGATTAAATAGTCATTGTGTAAACATAGGACTTAGATATTTTAAAAAGAGGTTGGCAATTTGTTATAAACTTGTAAAAATACACATAGTTTTGACTTGGCAGTTCTAAACCTAGGTATTTTCAGAAGAAAAAGTTAAAACTTATATTTACACAAAAATCTGTATGTATATAAAGTTTCACAGCAAATCTCTTATCTCTTTATATAGGCTTCCCAAACTGAAATTAACTCACGCGCGTGCGTGCGTGCATGTGCGTGTGTGTGTGTGTAAAGAGAGAGAGACACAAAGAGTGAGTGCATGTGCCCATTTATATATGTGGAGGTCAAACTTCAGTGTTGTTCTTCAATTGCTGTCCACATCTTATGTGAGAGATCTCTCTCTCGCTCACAGTGAACCCTGGGATCTGAGTATCTCTATCTCCTCAGTGGTGGGATTATTTTTAATGTATGTTCTGGCAACTGAGCTCATGTTTTATTTAATTCATACATTTATTTATTTATTTATATTTATTTATTTATTTATTTATTTGAGAGCGACAGACACAGAGAGAAAGACAGATAGAGGAAAAGAGAGAGAATGGGCGCGCCAGGGCCTCCAGCCTCTGCAAACGAACTCCAGACGCGTGCGCCCCCTTGTGCATCTGGCTAACGTGGGACCTGGGGAACCGAGCCTAGAACTGGAGTCCTTAGGCTTCACAGGCAAGCGCTTAACCGCTAAGCCATCTCTCCAGCTCCATACATTTATTTATTTTACTTATTAATTTATTTGAGAGAGAGAAAAAGAGACATTTATGTGTATATCTGTCTATATAAATATGTATATATCTATACATATATATATAATCTATCTATCTATCTATCTATCTATCTATCTATCTATCTATCTATCTATCTATCATCTATCTATCTATCGAGAGAAATGGGTGCACAAAAGTCTCTAGCAACTGCAAACAAACTCCAGACACATGTGCCACCTTGCCTATCTGTCTTACATGGGTAATGAGAAATCAAACCTGGGTCCTTAGGCTTCACAGGCAAATGCCTTAACCACTCACTACCCAACCTCTCTAGCCTGGCTCAGGTCTTTATAGTAGATAGGCAAGCACTGCTACAATCTTAATTCATACCGCCATCATAGTTTATGTGGATGACTCTAACCTTGTTTGCAAATACACACACACACACACACACACATACGCACACACACCACTGTATATTACCTACAGTAGTCATGTTGATTTTAAATGAAAATAATATCACACTACTAGTTGTTCAAAACTACCCAGTACCTTGTCCTCACATTTGAAATAAAATCCTGACATCTTGTTATTGTCAATGATCTCTACGAAGTGATTTCTCTCTTCCTGCCTTTCATTTTGATTTGAGCATTTATCTGTCCCCTGGATTCAGTCTTTCCAGCCTGGATTGGCTTTTGAACTATTTCCTGAACATATGAAGCTCAAGACTCCCTTAGAGTCTTACCCTGACTATTCTCTTTCTGGACCTTATTCCTATCAAACATGTTGGCTTTCCCTTACTTGAGCTAGAAAGTTTAATGTATTGATATTTTATTTATTTAATTATTATTATTATTTTTTTTTGATGTAGGGTCTGGATCTAGCCCAGGCTGACCTGAAATTCACTATGTAGTCTCATGGGGACATCAAACTCATGGCAATTCTCCCATCTCTGCCTCCCAAGTGCTGGCCTGCACTACCACACCTGGCTTCTTTTATGATTTTAGAATATCTACAGAGCTGTAGTGAGGATGAGACTCAATTCTAACCTAAATTCATTATTTCATATTTACCTTATGCATGCAGCCTGAAGCTATATACATATTTTTAGTGTGCATGCATGTTTTAATACAACCCTCTCAGTAGGTCAGGTATGGTATTTTCCATTGTGATGTTATGTCCATACTCAAAATATTTTGAGTTGAGATCATTCTGAGTTTTAAATGTTTGAATTAGAAATAGACAACCTACATTAGAGTGCATTATCAATTTCTATCTGTCCTGCATGAACTTAAGTACCATAAGGGCAGGAACCTTAGCTGTCTGATTCATCATTATATCCTATGTACTAAAAACTGTCTGTGGCTTGGAGAAGCTGTTCAGTAAGCACTTGTTGAATGAGTCAGTGAATCTTCACCTATGGACAGAGTATTTATTTCTGGAAAATGCGTATGAGGAAGTAAGTGGTGCATTTCCTCTGTCATTCCTTGTCTAGAACCCCAATTCAGTGCTTTTCTTACCATTGTCTAATGCTTTACTTGACCAGCTTTACAAATTTCTCTTTGTTGTTTGTCTTGTATTGGAGTTAGCGTTTGAATCCCTGAAGTAAATTATTTTCAAGGTCCTGGAAAGTATGATCAGTTTTCTGCTGACTCAATTAAAAAAAAAATCAATAAAGGTATCAAATTGAAGAATTCTGTGTAGACTCCTCCTATGCTTGCTATTTTCCTGAGATGTGCTAAGATAGCTCTAAATCTGATAGAAGTCATTAAGTCACATGTACGTAATTGTACTTTTCATTGAAAAAAATAAGATTAAAACAAGTCCAAACCCACATCTGTAACTGCCCACTAGAAGTAAGCTGAGATTTTTGAGTTCCTCATGAGATCATTAGAAATGAGCTATTTCATACTTTAAAAATTCTAAATGTACCTTTTTTTGTTTCCCATTGGTAGCGAATATATTGTTTGCCTGATAAAGAAAATATTTCTTACATATTTATCTAGCAAAATTTTAATTTATATTATACATTCTTTTGGTGAAATTTGATCTTACTATGCAATATCTGGAACTTTCCAGATTCTAATAACAAAAGACTGAAAGTTAATTGATAGCACATTGTAAGAATTTAATGGTTATGCCATGAAGTGTTTTAAGATTTCTCAGATGAAATTGCAGAAATTAAAGTCCTTTTTTTCTAGGAAAAACAGTAAAGCAAGAACCCTAATACATTTCTAGTAGTTAAGAATCACCATACTCTGAAAACATTTTCTCTGCTTATGGGTTTAAAGTACCTCAAAAGAAAAATTTTCACTGAGAAATGTTTAAATTTCACTAGTAAATTTTGAGGCTAAAGATGACTGCAGAAATAATTTAGCTGGATAGTCACATAAGGGAACTAAATGAAAATTTATTTTCCCTAATATATTTTACTCTACAGCAACTTGCTTTTCCAAGATAGGTCATCAGAAAGCTTATATTTCATACCCATTATTAATAATAATTCCCTCTTTCATGGTTTGAGAATATGCTGGTTAGGTTGCAAGATTCACTTTACACATTCATAAGTTATACTCATCCCCAAAACTCTGGCTATATTTACAGACAAAATGATAATAAGAAAAAAAAATCTATCCAGATTTTTATTTTCCTAAATGAATCGTCCAGGCATTCAGAAAAGACTGACTACATAAGAAATTGTATCCTAATTAGAAGTTCCTTTCTCTTCCCTTTTATTTAGCTTGCTTTTTAAAAGGCAACTATTACTGTAAGGAAACTTAAATATACGCATAGTAGAAATTTGCCAATAGCAAGCCAAGAAGCATAGTATTTTATGGAGAAAAAACAATGAATTGGGCAGGAAAGATGGTTAAGGAGAGTGGTTATGTCACTTGCCTGCAAAGCCAAAGACCAAAGTTTGATTCCTCAGTACTCACATAAACCTGGACAAGGTGGCAGGCATATGCATCTGGAATTTGCAGTGGCTGGAGGCCCTGACACACCCATTCTCTTTCTCTATCTATCTCTTTCTCACTCAAATAGATAAATAAATTAAAATAAAATATTTTTTAAAAAAAACAAAAGAAAGAATACACTAAAAAGAACAATGAATTTAGTGATGTTAGCAGTATCTATTAATGGGGGATCTCAAGTAAAAATGTTAAAATAGGCCTGGAGAGGTGGCTTAGCAGTTAAGGCACTTGCCTGCAAAGCCAAAGGATCCTGGTTCAATTCTCCAGGACCCACATAAGCCAGATAAACAAAGGGGCACATGTATCTGGAGTTCATTTGCAGTTGCTAGAGGCCCTGGCACACCCATTCTCTCTCTCTGTCTCTCTCTCTCATGCTCTACTACTTTCTCTCTCAAATAAATAAGTAAAATATATTTAAAAACTAAAGAGAAACTAAAAAAAATAAAAAAAGTTAAAATATTTATTCTATTTCTTACTGTTGTTAATCTCCTTTTTCATACTTATAATACACAGACATACATATTGTAGGTGACAGTCTACTCTATGCAGAACTGAAATATCAGAGTTCAACTACTGGCTCTGTCATTTACTGATACATGTTAGTAGGTTTTGGCCTCAGCACTGATGGAATTTTCACTGAGATATGCAAAGGTGGGGAAAAAAAATCTTTGGTGCTAAATCTTGTAATTAACAGTTAAGAACTGGCTCTATGAAATTTATAATGTTGTCTTCACTTATGCAAAGGAAACCATGGAGAATATAGGTAAGTAAATTTACATGTAGTTAAAAGAGGAGACATGATAAAAATAAACTTTAACCTTAACATGGAATAAATATGAAATAAAGCTAGGAAACTGTAGGAAAACAGAATGGAAGAGAACAATTTAAGAACAATTATTGATTAAAAATGGACTATTGAATGTTACTGAGAGATCAAGTAGGATAAAACCAGATCTATGATTTAACTTAGCAACATGAAGGGATAGAGAATGAGGATACTACTAGGGCACAGAAGTGTATTTGAGCATGGAGGTTTAGAGATGGAAGAGACCACAGGGGATAGAAAATAAAACCTGGTTAATATGAGCTGATGAGAGAAATGCAAGTTGAAAAAGAGGAGGTATCAATTTTAGTCAACAAAAAGTTTTCAGTAAAAATTCTAGTGAGATATGGGTTTATTTGAATATATTTTAAACATAGAACACACATAACTATGTTGGCATTTTAATAATGATAATTCAGAAGACAACCGATGATTCAGAAAAGGGGGGTTATTACAAAAGCAAAGATATTGAGAGGTTAAGTGATAATGAACAAAGTGAGAATGGAAAAATGGATAAAGGCCCACTTTATCATATTACTAGGAATTAGTATTTTCCCATGTGATGCTTTTCTAGCCATATCGCTGAATTATCTTGGGTTTAAACAAAATTTGCTGAATTTAAAACAACAGATAAATTCACTTGATAAGGTACTGGAGAAAGAAGGGTTGAAGTCACTCCAAGAGATCTTACAATGGGGAAGATAGAGGATAATAAATGGACCCAAACTGACTATGGCATAGAGGAAGAAATCTGTTATGGAAAAGAGAAAATCTTTGCATTTGACATAGGATGAAAAGGGAAAGATGAGTGAGGATGGGGAATACAGAGAGAATTTGGATCAGGTGGATCTAAATTTAGTAGAGCTGTCCATGTGTCCATCTACAGATTAAACAGTGGCTGTGAGGAACCCCTTTGAATAAGTAATATTTGCAACATCATTTACTTCTGCTAACTCCACAGATTATATTTTTTAAACATTTAAGCATTTACATATTTTTAAATATACTCCTAATGGGACATGTTAAATTGTGCAACAGAGTTAAGGTGAGGATAAGTATACAGAGAGGAAGACCACCTGCATGAGTCCATCAAAGGGAAAGTAGAGTAAGGTGAGCTTAAAGAGGTATGAGAATCGCTGGGGATGGAGGGCGGAGAAAGGCCAGAGTAAAAGACACTTTGGAGCATGCAATATAGGCCAGACATGGGATTACAGTCTGCATCCTTCTCTGTAGTCGACTTCACTCCTGCTACTTTCTGTTCCTTGAATTTTACGTTGAGGATTTTAGTGTTTAGTAAATGCTACACACATTAAAAAAAAAAAAAAAAAAAAAGCCTTTAATCCCAGTACTTGGGAGGTAGAGGGAGGAGGATTGCTGCGAGTTTGAGGCCAGCCTGAATTCCAGGTCAGCCTGGGCTGCAGTGACACCCTACTTCCAAAAAAAAAAAAAAAGGAGGAAGACTTCTGCTTCACAAAAACATTCATGAGCCCGAGTTCCAAGTCAGAAGACCAGTGATTTCTGTCATTCCCCACTGAGCGAATGATGTGGTTTGAATGTAAAACGACCCATATGTTAAAACACTTATTATCCAGTAGGTGGCACCCGTTTAGGGAGGTTGTGGAAACCTTAGGAGGTGGAGCCTTGTTGGAGGAGTGGATCACTGGGGGTAGGCTTGAGATTTTCTGGTTTGTCCTCACTTCCTGTTCATGAAGTTTGCTGACTGCAAATGTGAGAAGCTGGTTTCCCATTCCTGTCATCTCCAAAATGAAGGGATGCGTATCTCTGAAGTTCTAAACTGTATATAAAGCCTTTCCCTCCTTAAGTTCTTTTAGGCGAGATATTTGCTTACAGCAATCAGAAAGTAACAACTATGCAAACCAGTTTCTGTTTGACTCAAGTTTCCTCAACAATAAAATAAAAGAGTTTGCACTTCTCAGTACCTGTCCTCACTTGATTGCAGTGGAAGACATGTGCAAGAGCTTCTGTTTCAAGATACTGAGTATTGTTCTTTTGATCCTTACTCTTGCTTAACATTTGTAAATTGTATCCTATTTCTTCAGCTGAAATTGTCTGTACTTACAGTAGCAGCGTCTTCCATCAGCTCCTAGCTCAAAGCCAGGTCTGCAGGTACAAGTAAAAGAGCCGACTGAATTCACACAGTGATGACCACAGATAGCAAGACCTTTGGTGCACTCATTTATATCTGTGGAAAGAAACAACAGCTGTCCTACCAGCTATAATTTAGACTTGCTTATAACCATAAAAACTAGGCAGCAATTCCACTCCACATAAGTCCTATCATTCAATGTTATAATAAGTAACATAGATTCTATATTCTTCACCTCAAGGGGCATTAGTACATACACCAACTGCTCATGAATTTATATCTAGTTTTGGTCTTATGCTCAACAATACTTCTACCTACTAATGGGGGGGGGGGGAGAGAAAGGAAAGCTGGAGAGATGGCTTAGCAGTTGAAGCACATGCCTGCAAAGCTTAAGGACCAATATTCGACTCTCCAGATCCCATTTTAGTCACATGCACAAAGGTGAGGTAAGCACAAGGTCGCACATGCCCACTAGGTGGTGCAAATGTTTGGAATTCAATTTCAGTGGCTGAGGCCCTGGAATGTCAATTCTTTTTCTAAAAAATTAAAAAGGAGAAAGCAAAACAAATCAAAAATATCCTAATCCAAACATTACAATACATATAAATAATTTCTATCTCCCTCTCTGTCTCTGTCTCTCTCTCTCTCTCTCTCTCTCTCTAACCTCAGGTATTATTCCTTGCCTTCCACCTTGTTTGAGGCAGGACTTCTCATTGTTCACCACTGATTAAAACAGGGGGTTGTCCCATGAGCTTCTGGAGAGTGTCCTCTCTCTGCCTTCAATCTCTCCTTAGGAAGCCTGGGATTATGGGTAGGTCACTGTTTCTGGTTTTATACCAATTCTGGAGATCCAAACTCAGGTCAGCATGTTTGTGAAGGAAGGGCTTTTATCTGCTGAGCCATCTCTCCAGCCTATATATTACATACTTAAAATCATATGCCATCTTCCTGTTTTAAAGGAGATAAACCATAAGCAATGGAGATTTTGGGCTTTTCTCTGCAGCAGCCTATGAATTATGTGGTCTTTGCCCTTCAGTTTTACTGTTACAAATCAGGCTGCATAAATGCTGGTGCCATTATTGAACTGAGATACAAATGATCACTTTCATTCTGTGTAACTTCAAGTTTGTAGTCCAGATAATCTTTGAACCTTCCTGTTAAACAGAGAGCTCTAATCACTGCTTTCCACTAGTGCTTCTCCTTTTCATCTGCTCCCCGTTCTGTTGTATGCAAGGACGCAGAAGTGTTAGATAGATTCTCTGAGATTAATATATCAGATACTAAAATAGAAGGTTGAAATGATAGTGACCTATTCTTTTATATAATTTATCTGTTTTCAACAAATATTTCATAGCACTCTCTTGTGTTCTTCCTTTCTACTAAATGCAGAGCAAGGTCTGCAGGCTCAAGTAAAGCAAAGTATATATACTCCTATATAATCAGAGGATCAGAGCATACAAGTCTTTGTCAAATAATATGTTGAAAAAGTCATACAAATTTTTTCTTTGTTTTGAATGTAAGAATAATAACTACACACTGATTTGTATATCTAATTCTTTTTAATTTCTCAAAATGTTTGTCAGTCCCATAAGTCAGGAAACATTTTGGTGTTTTTATAATTAATCCAAACAAACTGTTTCTTATTACACAAGAATGTCACGACAAAAAAGGATTCCTTTGTTTTTCAGAACTTATTAAAACAAATGGTTCCCCACAGGAATGAACTTCATTTATCAGTGATGGTCATGAAATAAGTTATCACTTTCATCTTTGAATTGAAGTATGTCTATTTTGCTATTTTGAGGAAGCAGAAATGTGTAACCTTGTATTGATAGTTACTTTTTTTTTCACCTTAATTATCCCTAACTTCTGAGAGCACTCATTTGCACATAGTTGCTTTTCAAAGGTTATTCCCACCCTCTGTAGTCTATAATCAAAAACTCCCTATGTGGTTACAGAAGGTTTTGAAATATTAATTTTGAAATCTATTTCATACTAAAACACAGAAAACAGAAAGCATTAATTCTGAAACTAATAGGTAATTTTTTATTATAAGTAAAAATTTCACTGGGATTTTACAATATAAATACCATTCAGAATGATCAAATAAGAATATAAATGTTATTTTTTGGCACAAATGAACATACTTTTTTTCCCCAGCTGTTCCAATTATTCAGAACTGACTACCTAAAAATTTCAGACAATTACACAATTAAGCCATCAGTCTTAGCCTCCTACCTTCACAGGCCTTCTTGTCTTCAGACAGCTGGTATCCTGAGTGGCAGGCACACCTGGCCACACCATTCTCATTCTGACATACATGAGCACATCCATTTCCACCTGTGCAGGGGTCCATCTCTAAAAGCAATTAAGCAGTGGTAGTTTATTATTCATTCAGTTTAGAAAGATGTATGGAATGAACAGGTGGACAAAGAGAAATCAAGAAGATTGATTGGAATTCCAAAATGTTTCTTCCCACCTTCTTCCCATGAAATTATTCAACAAAATTTTTCCCACATTGTACTGACCTCAAGCCAGGATGAATATAGAGTGCAAGTAAAAGAAGACATAATTGTGTCACTCTTCCTAAAGTTCTACCACCTGCCTTCACATGCATGATGTTAAATGAAGAATGTACAAATACCCTTTCAGAAAGCCCTGTGCTGGTCTTAATGCTCTCTCCACATTTGGGACTCCTTTGAGAAGGAGCAGCATTCTTAAATAAGCACGGTCTCTTTATGTTTTCTCACACTTTGGGTCAGCAGTCCTGGCGTCAGAAAACAGCAGGTAGAGATACAAAGGGGATGCATAGCTCCAGCTGGCAGATGGGAATAAAGGCATTCAAATGCCATGGTAACTAAGTAGGCTGGCCTCCTTTCTCTTCACTCTCCTGCATCAATTATTCTGCCTACTTTTATTTGTCATTTTTGAATTAAACAACTTTGGTCTGACTTTATAAATCTAGTCTTGTCTACTCTAAGGTCCTACGGAGTAGGACTGAAAAACTTCTCTCCCTCCCTTCTCTCCCTCCCCCCCTTCACACACACACACACACACACACACACACACACACACACACACACACAGAGCACAATACCTCCTATGTCTTTGTGCCACTTTTTTCTCAGTCTTTCCTTGCTGTCTCTCTTCTTTCTTTCTCAAGTGTCTCCTCCCTTCTTGTCTCTTCCCTTTCATTTCTCTCTTCCCCCTCTCTTTGTTTTCTCATTTCTCACTTCACATTTTTCTTTCTTCTCTATTTCTCCTCTCTTTCTTCTTTATCTATATGTATGTACACATATGTGCACTATGTTTGGCAGAATATGTAATACATATGGTAAAACAAACTTAACAAAAAATTTAAAACTATTCTATTATTTCTTATATTCATCCAGTTTCAACTTAACCACTAGGTGTACATATATATGTCTAGGCTTTCATTACTTTCTTATGGAACCTCCTAAGTTTTAAAATAAAATATAAATATTATATATAGAATAACATGTATGTTGTTCACCTCTTGATACAAAAGTATTGAGTGGAGTTGTAGATTAGTTTGGAGAATTGTACCATTAAACCAATGATGAGTCTTCTGATGTTTCAATATAAGAGGCCTTTTCATTGTTTTAGATATTTACTTTATTTAAACATTTCCATGTTCAGTATATATTTCACACTTCTTTTGTTAAGTTTGTTACTAGGCATTTTATTACTTTTGATGCTGTTGCAAAGGAATTGTTTCATAATTTCAAGTCTGCACTGCTCCTTGATGGTGCATATAAATGCAATTACTTCCAATATGTTGATCTTGTATTCTATAATTTGATTGAATTACTTACAATATACATTTAATTGTCCAGTTTTTAGTATCTCTTAATTATTCTGCTTTTTCATCCTTTCCCCTCACCTCAGTTTCTGGCAAGTACATTTTTAAAATTACCTCCATTGTTTTGTCTTTTCCAGAATGTAGTATAAGTGGAATGTCATACTTTGTAGACTTTCCATGTAAGCAAATGCATTTTATTTTCCTCCATATTTCCCATAACCACATACCTCCTTTTTAGTACAGAATGATATTTCTTTGCTTGAGTACCACAATGGAATGTTCAGATAAGAAGTATGACACAGAAAGCCTATGTGTTGGAGGCTTGGTACTGTGCTGATGCATTTAATTCCTGAGAAATAATCACATCCTAAGAACATTAACCTAAGCAAAAGATCAACATTTTGATGGGTTCATAATATGGTGGCATATCTGGGACTATGGCTATGCTCTACATAGTTAATCACAGTGCCAGCCTCTTCTTGTCTTTCTGATTTCCTGCTTCCATGAGGTAAGTAGTCTGCACCTTAATGCCCAGTTCACCATTAGCTTTAGCACTTCCACAGGCTGCACTTCCTTGACATAAAATCTGGAGGAGCTTTCCAGGATTCATTTTCCATGTGTAGGTCTCTTTGTTTGGTTATTTCCTTTTTTGGAAGAGAGGCATGTACATGTTGAAGTCTTAAGACCTTTTGTTTTAAGTGTATTTTTTTCATTTTTAAAGTTTATATTTATTTATTTGACAGAGAAGGAGAAGGGAGGGAAGGAGAGGGAGAGAGAGAATGGGTACGCCAGGGCCTCCAGCAACTGCAAACGAACTCCAGATGTGTGCATCCCTTTGTACAACTGGCTAATGAGGGTCCTGAGGAATCAAAACTGGGTCCTTTATTTTTTCAGGCAAATGTCTTAACCACTAAGCCATCCCTCCAGCCCATTTTTTTTTTCTAACTTGCACATCAATGTTTACTGCAACACGATTCATAATATCACAGTTACAGAACCAACTCAGGTGACTTACCAGCAGAGAAATGTATGCAAAGAAATTTTTCTTCAGTCATAGAGAAGCACAGAATTATGTTGTTTGCAGGACTACAGTTGAATTTTCAGTTATTTTTGTATTTTGATAATAGTCCTTATTCTGATTTCTACTTGGTTTGTAGCGTATCTTCTAATTGTCTTTAAGTCATTTTTCAAGCAGCAGAAAATGTTAACTTTAATGAAGCATAGCTTAATAAGAATTATTTTTCTTCATGGACCATAAATATTGTATTGTTGGCTCTACTGATTAATTACCAAACCTAAGGTTATTTATGGTTTCTCCCATGTTGGATTATAGGAGCCATGTTATTTCACACTGTTTCATTCTGTGATCCATTTTGAAATATTTTTATGTGAGATGTAAGGTCTATGCCTATCTTCAGTTGTTCTTTCCTTTTGAATGCATATGGATAGCCATTTTCTTCAAGCATCCATTGATGAAGACTGTGTTTCTTATGTTGTATTCCCTTAGTTTCTTTGTCAAAAAAAAAAAGAGTTTATTGACATATGTGAGTTTTTCTAATCTCCCTATGTGATGTCATTGATGTATGTGTTTATTCATTTATCAGTTCCAGAGTCTCATGAGTACTGTAACTTATTCACTGGTTTTGGTATTAGGAAAATTCTGACTTCATAGAATCCACGAGAAAGTATTCTATGTACTTCCACATTATAAAAAAATAATGATATCTTGGTATAAATTGGGGCTGGAAAGATTGCTCAGTGGTTAAGGCACTTGCTTACAGAACTTGCAATAACACAAGTTCAACTCCCCACTACACACATAAAGCCAGTTGCATAAAATGTTGCATGCATCTGGAGTCTATTTGTAACAGCTGTAGGCCCTGGCATGCCCATTCTCTCTGCTTGTCTCACTTCTATCTCTCTCTGCTTGCATATATATATATATATATATATATATATATATATATATATATATATATATGGTTTTTCAAGGTAGGGTCTCACTCTAGCCCAGGCTGACCTGGAATTCACTATGTAGTCTCAGGGTGGCCTCAAACTCACGGTGATCCTCCTACCTCTGCCTCCCGAATGCTGGAATTAAAGGCGTGCATCATCACACCCAGCTCATAAATAAATATTAATAAATAGAAATAAATCAAAATCTCCTTAAGTGTTTAGTAGAATTCACTAGTGAGATCATCTGATTTGGTGCTTTCTGGTTTTGAAGAAAACTGACATGATTTTATTTATTTATTAGATACAAGGCTATTCAGGTTATCTATTTCTTTATTTAGTTTTTGCAGATTGTGTGTTTCAAGTAGTTGATCCATATCATTTAGTGTATAAGGAGACAAAAACATATAAATAGTTGGAGATTTCAACATACTTCTGACTATAATTGAGAAGCAAGGTGGCATAACAGGCTTGGGGTATAATTCGGTGGTACCCTGTCTGCTTAGTTTATGCAAGGCTCTGGGAGCATACCATGCCAACATTACCCTAATAACTAAATCATCCAAAGTCAGACGGGATAGATTCTTTTCAGTGCATATTGAACACTTAAAAAGGGAGACTGTAATGTAAATCAATCTAAAGTATCAATAAGTATAAAAATGATTATGGAGATATAAACTAGTTTTATTTTAATAAAGAATTAATATAAAGCCAGATGTCATGACACATGCTCCTAATCCAAGAACTTGGGAGGGAAGGGTAGGAGGATCACCAAGAGTTAAAGGCCACCCTGAGAATCATAGTGAATTCCAGGTCAGCCTGGCCTACAGTGAAACCCTACCTCAAAAACAACAACAAAAACTAAAATAGAACAAAATTTTAAAAAGTATGTAAAAATTTCCCAAATATTTAGGAGTTACCTATGCAATTCTTCTAAATTACCAAATATTCAAATTGTAAATACCAAGTGATTTGAAAGAAAATATTTTTTTGGTTTTTCTTTTTTTTTTTTTTTTTTTTTTTTTGGTTTTTCGAGGTAGGGTCTCACTCTGGTCCAGGCTGACCTGGAATTAACGCTGTCATCTCAGGGTGGCCTTGAACTCATGGCGATCCTCCTACCTCTGCCTCCCGAGTGCTGGGATTAAAGGCATGCGCCACCACGCCCAGCTGAAAGAAAATATTTTTAAAGAAATCAAAAATTATCAACAAAGTAAAGGAAAATTAAAGCAGTGCTTAGACAAATTTATAGTTTTAACTACTAGTTTAAGAAGTACACTCTAAAATGCAGGTGTTTCATAAGGAAGAGAGTATTAAGTCAAAATAGAGAGAAAATAATAATCATAAGAATTAAATTGGGCTGGAGACATGGCTTAGCAGTTAAGGTGCTTGCCTGCAAAGCCAAAGAACCCCAGTTCAATACTTTAGGACCCATGTAAACCCAAGGTGGTTCATGTGTCTGGAGTTCATTTTCAGTGGCTGAAAGCCCTGGCATGAATATTCTTTCTATCTCCATCTTTCTCTCTTTCCCAAATAAATAAATTAAAATATTAAAAAAATGAAATTAATAAAATAAAAACATTAAAGATCCTAAAATGAGAGGTTATTTTTCAGGCATCACTGAAATTATTGATCCTCTAGATAAGCTGACTAAACAATACAGTGAGAACTCTAATTAATAAGAAAATATGATGAATAATTTTATACCTATGTTTGACAATTTTATTTGACATAGAGAGACATTTTTCCATAGAATGATTTATATCATTATGTCCAAACTGACTCAGTAAGTCATGAGAAGCTGGAATTTACATTAGAAACAAAGATACCAATACATATTTTCATTCTTTGTGTTCCAATGGAGATCTCGGCTTCTGTCCCACTGACTCTTCTAATCCACTCAAACATACATGATTAGGAAATGAAAGTGTTTTCAGGGACACAGTGAGTAATGCATACTAGTATCAATTTTCTTGCAAATTCAACACTCAGTAGCAACCTGGTTTATTTTCTATTCTTGCCTGGACAGTGTTTGTGTAGATCACTGGCATGTCTAAGTCCTGTCCTTTCCCTTCATGACTAAATCCTAGCTACTTACCTTCTCCATGGAAGCTTTCCCATTGTTCTCTGTGACCATTTCCAGTGTTTAACAGACCTACTTTTCTCAAACTGGACTCATTATTATAGAAGTTTCGGGGATATTAGTAAATGTTTTATAAAAGTTTCCAGTGTCAAACAAGTTTCTGAGTAAAGAAAATGCTTCTGTTGAATTTCTCAGTCTTTCATGTATGATGCCCATTAGAGTCATTCAAAAAAAACCCTAAAGGCCTTTGATTATCTCATACATAACTGACCATGAAATTTTATTTAATATATGCACCAGATGGTATTTTATAGAGGAAATATGGCAAATGATGGTGAATACCTCAATATACTTCTTATGTTATTCAATCTTAAACTTTGAGTGCCTAGCAGAAGGACAGAAGGTCTGGTTTTTAATAGATTGCACTTTCCAAAGGTGATTTGACTCAAAACAGGTCAATATATTCAAATGTTTAAATATAGAGAGAAGATACATAACAGACTGATTTTATGGATTAGAGAGTTACCTAACAGAAATGTGGCTTCACGTATTGGCTTGGCAGTTGCTGATAGAAATCAAACATTTCCTTGATTTCTACCAAATGCACTTAAATAGACGTTAGTGTATGTATATGTAAGTATGTTCATATATGTGTGGTGGGTGCATATGTGTATACTTTCATATAGAGGCCAAAGGATTAGCTGGTGTCATTCCTCAGCTTTGTCACCATCTACTGACCTGCAGCTCAATTAAGCTAGACTAGTTGAATAGTAGGATCTAGGGATCTCCATGTCTCCATGTCACTGGAGCTATCATCACACGCACATGCCAGCATGTTACTTGGGTCCTGAAGGATCTGATTCAGATCTTCATGCTTGTGTGGCAAGCACTTTACGCACTGAGTCAACTTCCCAGTGTTCTAGGAGAATTTAGACACATAACAGTGAATGGAACCATCTCCCCACTCTCACAGAATACTAACTTTTGTGGGTGAGATAAATATAGATACATACTATATAGATAAACCAGTAAGAAGACCCTTAGCAAATTATTTTCAGTGCTACAGAGGAAAAAAGCAGGATGTCATATTAGTGAGCACCTGACACTGTGAAGGTAATGTAGGGTCTTGAGACACTAAGGTAGGATAGGTGAGGAATGCTGTCATAAGTCTGGTTTTGTTGTTGTTGTTACTGTGGTTGATGCTATCAAATATTTGAGGGTGGTTAATGTAGAAAAAAGAAGTTTATGTAATTCCCAGTTTGAGAAGCTGAAAATACTAGATTGGGTAGTCTCATTGAATCAACTTGTAGAAAGGACCCTGAGGAGAATGCAGTCACAGTGGTGGAATGGTCACCTGGCAAGACAGGAAGCCAGAAGGATACAGCCATCTTCAAAACTGCCCATTCTCGTTGGAGCTAACTCATTCTCAGAGAGCAGCAGCAAGCCTGCCCCTTCCCACTCATGGTACCTCAACTGACTTAATTACCTCAAATTAGGGCCCACCCCTTAAAGACATCACCCATCCCCAACATTGCCACATTAAATATGAACACTTGGGGAACACATTCCAAACATATCTAAACAATGGCACATGTTCTGTGGATGTAAAGGAAACCTCTACCTACATTTTGAGAACTTATTCCACATTGAATAGGACCATTTAAAATTTTAAGAAGTGATAGAGTTTTAGGTAAAATTCCCTGGTCCTTTGATTCTTCTTCAATGATTATTTTCTTCTAATTAGATGATAATATAGAAATGCATCATATTAAGAAAATTATTTATTTCAAAACAATAACACCAAAGCAAGAGTGTTAATCATTTTTCTCTGAATGCATTCAAAAGGTTTTGAGCATCTTGCCTGTGTGTGCACAGTTAGTGCAATTCAAATTCAGGAGAAACTGCTGTCTCATTTGCACTTCCTACATAACTTAAAGACTATAAATAAGAAGGAAATTTGGATAGATGCATTGGCAAGAATTTCGCTAGCAACACTAGTTTAACAGTAGCTTAAAGTAATCAATTGTGCTTTGTCTTGAACAGCTTAAACTCTGTTAGAAATAAGGACTAGATTATTAGTCACAGTTCTGGAAGATGCTTAAGTGAAAAACAGCATTTTATTTCCTATATTCCCAGTCTGAATTAAGGTCTAATGACAATCACAAGATATGGAATGTAATATTTTATAAGTCCATGAATATGAACAAACTAGCTTAGTGTGATTTTCAGCTACTAGTACTCTCACATAAACATCTTTTTTTTTAAATCAAATATCCATACTTGAAAACATTCACCAAAGAAAGAACTTGTAAGGTATAGAAGCAGGACAAGGAAGAGATACTGAAGAGGGAGAAAAGACATGCTGAGTTGCCTTTCACCAAGCCCTGACAGCACAGAGCAGAGAGAGACACTATCTTCATGCAGAGGAAAGTGTTAAGCACACAACTTCACCATCATTGGGTTTTTCCTTGTAACCTCAAGGGTCAAGAAAATATCAGCACAATCCCAGACTAGCACCCATACACAAAGCCTCCAGACCCACCCTAAGCTAAATTGGACCATGTGGTCTCTACAATTTGTCTGGTTCACATGGTCTGAGGTTTCCTCCCTGCCCCAGAGCCAGGTTAGGCCATTAGTCCCAGTACCACGGTCAGTCTTCACACACCCAAGCTCCCGGCCTGTACCTAAGTTTTCAGGCAATAAAGACCCATACTGATTGCAGCATTATTTGAAACAGACACAACATGGAACTGAAATAAGAACCCATCAAATGTTGATTTGATATAAAGAAATGAATAGAGAATACACATATGTGCATATGCAGTGGAACTTATTCAGTCTTTCAGAAAGTAAGCTTGTCATGTTCAACGAATGAGATAAACCTATAAGCCTTAAGGTACATGAAATATGCAAAACACAGGAAAAAAAATACTAAATTATCTGTAAGTACAAAGTCAAAGAGTTTAGCTCATAAGCAAAGAGTGCGGTTGCAGATGGGGGGGACTTGGAGGTAGTATAAAAGAGAAGTAAAAACCCTGCGGAGTTTCAGTTACATAGGGTGAATAAGTTCTGGAATGGAAAATAACATTGCATTGTACATTTGAATGTTGCTAAAAAGGGGATGTCAAGCATTCTTGCGACAAAAGTGATGTGTGTATCAGGTGATAGCTACATTAATTAGTTTGATTTCATCGTATCACAATGCATTATATATCATTATATATCACATTGTCTATTGGGAATGTAAGTTTTACATTTTAATCATACCACAATATAGTTGGGTGAAGTAAGAAATCTGAGCATAATAAAGAAAAAGGTGAATCCACACAAAAATTCTGAACTTCTACCTATTTTAAATTAAATTAAATTTATTTATTTGAAAGAGAAAGAGAAAGAGAAAGCAAGCAAGCAAGAAAGAAAGAATGAGAGAAAGGGGCAGACAGAGAAAGAATGGGTGTGCCAGGCCCTTTGGCCACAGCAAAACAAAAACAAGTCTCCAGACATATGCACCATCCTGTGCATATGGTTTATGTGGGAAATGTGGAACCTGGTCCACAGGCAAGCACCATAACTGCTAAGTCATTTTTCAGCCCTGTATATTTTTATTTATTCCAAATAGCCTTAGCTATATGCTTCCACCTTCTATAAGATACAGTTATAGTGCTCTCCTTGATAGCACTTATACTAAAATTGGACTGATACAGAGATTCGCATGGTCCTGCACAAATATGGCATGCAAATTCATGAAGTGTTCCATATTTTTGATAAGTATCTACCTTATGGATATGGCACTACAATGAAACTGAGAAAAGGGAGAGGTATGGGGGGGAAGAAGGAAGGGCTACCTGACAAGTCCAGGGTCAGCAAAAGAAAGAAAGAGAGAGGGGGGGGGGGAAGGAAGGAAGGAAGAAAGAAAGGAAGAAAGGGGGTCAAAAGATCTTCGGGGTAGGGGAAGGAGAATGGGGGTATTCACAAAAGTAATGGCTACATGAATCAATTCCAGAAGAACCCTTCCTGGATACCATTCTATAAGTCATTACCCTCAATAAGGGGTGGGGAAGCCAGAACAGAAGAGTTCCATAGAAGGTGAAGAAAGCATGGCCCTAAAGCTATGAGCTTTGGCTGGTAAATCCCAAGGTCAGAATTGTGTCCCCCCACAGTGAGCTGCTAGTCAAGGAGATGCATGAGTTTCCCCAAAATAAAACAGATCATTGCCAAAACACTTGGTTACCTGAAAGAGCTAAAAGGTAAAACCCTATTACTGTAGACACCACATCAGGTTTCCAAAGTAAATCAAATGGCCATGGTGGAACTAAGAAGGAATCCACTTCTATCCTGGCTAGCCAGAATAGTGCTGGAAAGTACTATGACAGCTGATAGAGACCTGTTGCCAACAGATTCAATAAGTAGGAGTTCCTGCCAGATACTAAATCAACCAGCTGAGCAAGAACTATGCATGTGCAATAGTGGCACATAGCCTATGTAGGTAAACAGCTCACAGTTTGGACATGACAGCCACTAGGTAGGGGAGAACTTTTACCTGGTTCTTGGAACCAAGATCTGTTCCCTAGGACAGGGCTACAGAGAGAACTTCCACTGACCTTTAAGTAAGAAGAGTGGCCATTCACATCAATAATCCTCAATTTATCCCCTTTAATTCAAACTGCTCTCACTCTTGGTTGGAGAATCTTTTCTTACAGAGGCTGGATAATAGCGAGGAGAACCAGGATACATCAAGAATAGAGAACAGACTATCTACCATGAGATGTGTCACTTCTACCTCATCTGCCCAACCTAGAAGTAACTACAGATGACATGGTGACATGAATACTGCTCTCATGGCTAGCCTGGAAACCAGTTCCAGGGATATGGTGACAGACACTGTGATCAATAAAGACTCGTCACAACAGGAGTCCAGAGGCTACAGAGAACTCAACATTAATCAGACCTCCATTTTGCCTGTTGAGGCAAAGGAAACATTGCAGAAGAGGGAAGAGAATGATTTTGAGAGCCTTCTGGTAGGTATAGCCTGAGGCACTATGTCCCCTGCCCCTTGCCACAAGACTGATTAAGACCTCTTGGTCCCCACAATGAATGCCAATAGCTTTACTGAAGAAGACCCTTAGAAGAATGGGGCAGAGGAGGGAAGATATAAGAGCACAAACTCCTTTTTAAATAAAAAATGAATATATAAGCAAAAAAAGGTATTAAAAGAGAGCCTTGTTAAATAAAACATGAATATGAAATATGATGGTGGCCAATTATATCTTTTGAAAATTTGTGGGAAAACCTCTTTTAGCATCTGTAATAATGTATACTGAGTCAGATAAATATTTTATTATAATCAATGATATTTATTTTAAGCTTAATCCTAACATAATTTCTTTTCCTCATGTTTTCCAGTGAACAATGTCTTCAAGGTTAAAAACAGAATGATTGCAGATACCTCAGAAAAAAAAATCTGAGTATTTCTGATATAAGTGTCACTGTGTCCCAACACACTTATGCAACACATTCTCAGAAGTGTATGATGGTAATTCATATACACATCCTCATGGGCTCACTCATCAAAACCTTTGAATTTATTTACATCTTGAATAAGTCTCACCTCTTGACATTTAAGGATGTTTATATACTCAGTTATCCTGCTCAGATAAATGAGGTGCTCATGTTTGGTAAGGTACCCAGGTGTCTGAGCAGTGTATATTTTTACATGAGGAAATATTATCATATTATTGGGAAAAATAAATCAACTCTAAGAAATCCATTATTAAGGAAAAAAAAAACTATCATATGTTATAGTGACAAACAAAACCATCCACTAATTGATCCCTAGTTATAATCAAACTACCAAACACACAATCCAAAGAAAAAATATTGAAAGCAGTTAGAGAGAAAAATCAAGTTACCTACAAAGGCAAGCCCATCAGCATTACAGCAAATTACTCAACACAAACTTTAAAAGCCAGAAGGGCTTGGAGTGATGTATTCCAAATTCTGAAAGATAACAACTGTCAAACAAGGTTACTTCTTCTTGCAAAGCTATCCATTCAAATAGACGGAGAAATAAGGACATTCCATGACAAAAGCAGGCTAAAGGAGTATTTAAAGACAAAACCAGCTCTACAGAAAATACTTGAAAGAATCCTCCATGCCAAAGACAAGGAAAAGCGCACATATAAGGAACCTGGAAAAAACAAGCAATACTCAAATACTAGTTAACACAAGAGAGTAAAGGTAGAACCAGAATCACAAAAAATAAAAAATGGCAAACAAATACACACCTGCCAATAATATCACTTAACATCAATGGCCTCAATGCCCTAATGAAAGACACAGGTTTGCAGACTGGGTTAACAAGCAGGATCCTATAATTTGTTGTCTCCAAGAAACTCACCTTTCTACAAAGGATAGACTTTATCTTAGGGTGAAAGGTTGGAAAATGGTGTTTCAAGTAAATGGGCCTAGAAAACAATCAGTGGTTGCTATACTAATATCTGACAAGGTAGACTTCAGTCCAACATTAGTCAAGAAAGATAAGGAAGGTCACTTTATATTGATTAAGGGCACACTCCAAAAGGAGGATATTATACTCCTAAACATATATGCACCTAACCTGGGGGCTCCCAAATTCATCAAAAAAAAAAAAAAAAAACCACTATTAGAACTAAGGTTACATATAACACCAAACACAGTGGTGGTGGGTGACTTTAACACCCTACTCTCATCAATGGACAGGTCATCCTGGGAAAAATAAACAGAGAGGCATCTGGACTAAATGAGGTCATCGAAGGAATGGACCTAACAGATATATACAGGACATTTCATCCAAATGCTTCACAATAAACATTCTTTTCAGCAGCACATGGAACATTCTCTAAAATAGATCATATATTAGGACACAAAGCACATCTTAACAAATTCAGGAAAATTGAAATAATTCCTTGCATTCTATCTGACCACAGTGGAATCATACTACAAATCAATAGCAAGAAAGGATATAGAACATACACAAAATCATGGAAACTAAACAATGCACTACTAAATGATGAATGGGTCAATCAAGAAATCAAGAAGGAAATCAAAAAATGTATAGAGTCTAACGATAATGAGAACACAACATACCAAAATCTCTGCGACAAAATGATGGTACTTCTAAGAGGTAAAATTATAGCCTTAAGTGCCTATATTAAGAAATTAGAAAGTTTGCAAGTAAACGAACTATGCTTCACCTTAAAGCCTTGGAAAAAGAAGAACAAGGCAAACCAAAAATCACTAGATGGGAAGAAATAGCAAAGATTAGGGCAGAAAGTAATGAAATAGAAACAACAACAACAACAAAAAAATCCAAAAAATTATGAAACAGAGTTGGTTCTTTGAAAGGATAAACAAGATTGATAAACCCTTAGCAAATCTGACCAAAAGAAAGAGAGAAAAGCCACAAGTTAAAAAAATTAGAAATGAAAAAGGTAACATCACAACAGATGCCAGAGAAATTCAAAAAATCATAGGGACACTATAAAAGCATATACATCACAAAGTATGAAAATCTGAAAGAAATGATGATTTCCTTGATATATATGACCTACCTAAATTAAATCAAGATGAGATTAATCACTTAAACACACCTATAACAAGCATGGAGATCCAGTTATCAAAAATATCCCAACTAAAAAAAGCCCAGGCCCAGATGGATTCACTGCTGAATTTTACCAGACCTTCATGGAAGAGCTAACACCATTGCTTCTTAAACTTTTCCATAAGATAGAAAAAGAAGGAATTCTACCAAACTCCTTCTATGAAGCCAGCATCAGCCTGATACCAAAACCAGGCAAAGATAGAACAAAAAAAGAAAATTACAGAACAATCTCCCTTGTGAACATAGATGCAAAAATTCTCAACAAAATATTGGCAAACAGAATACAAGAATATATCAGAATGATGATTCACCTGACCAAGTAGGCTTTATCCCAGAGATTCAGGGATGGTTCAATATATGCAAATTGATAAATGTAATATATTATATAAATGGGTTGAAGGAGAAAATCACATGATCATCTCATTAGACACAGAGAAAGCATTTGACAAAATCCAACATACCTTCATGATAAAAGTTCTACAGAGCCTGGGAACAGAAGGAAAACATCTCAATATAATAAAGGCTATTTTGACATGCCTACAGCCAACATATTACTGAATGGGGAAATATTGGAAGCTTTTCCACTAAAATCAGGAACAAGTCAAGGGTGTACATTATCCCCAATTTTATTTAATATAGTTCTGGAAGTCTTAGCCATAGCAATAAGGCAAGAGACACACATAAAGGGGATACAAATTGGAATGGAAGAGATGAAGTTATCATTATTTGCAAATGACATGATTCTATAAAAAAAGAACCCTAGAGAGTCTCCTAGAAAACTGTTAGAGCAGATAAAAACCTACAGCCATGTAGTAGGATACAAAATAAATACACAGAAATCAGTAGCCTTCATATATGCTAACCACAAACACACAGAGGATGAAATTAGAGAACCACTCCCATTCACAATTGCATCAAAGCAAATAAAGTACCTTGGAATAAACCTAACCAAGGAAGTAAAGGATCTCTACAATGAGAACTTTAAAACACTCAAGCGAGAAATTGCAGAAGACACTAGAAAGTGGAGAAACATCCCGTGTTCCTGGATTGGAAGAATCAATATTGTGAAAATGGCAATCTTACCTAAAGCAATCTACACATTTAATGCAATCCCTATCAAAATTCCAAAAGCTTTCTTCATGGAAATAGAAAAAACAATCCAAAAATTCATTTGGAATCACAAAAAACCTCAAATACCTAAAATAATACTGAGCAACAAAAATGAGGCTGCTGGTATCACCATACCTGATTTTAACCTATACTACAGAGCCATAGTAACAAAAACAGTGTGGTACTGGTACAAAAGCATACATGTAGATCAGTGGAACAGAATAGAGGACCCAGATGTAAGTCCAGGCAGTTATAGCCACCTGATATTCAATAAAAATGTCAAAAATACTCATTGGAGAAAAGACAGCCTCGTAAGCAAATGGTGCTGGGAAAACTGGATATGTATCTGTAGAAGGATGAAAATAGATTCTTCTCTCTTTCCATGCACAAGAATTAAGTCCCAATGGATTAAAGACCTTAATGTCAGACCTGAAAATCTGAAACTGCTAGAGGAAAAAGTAGGGGAAACCCTTCAACATATGGGTCTTGGCAAAGACTTTCTGAATACAACCCCAATTGCTCAGGCAATAAAACCACAGATTAACCACTGGGACCTCATGGAATTACAAAGATTTTGTACTGCAAAGGACACTGTGAATAAAGCAAAGAGGCAACCAACAGAATGGGAAAAAGTCTTTGCCAGCTATATATCTGATAGAGGATTAATATCTAGGATATACAAAGAACTCAAAAAGTTAAATAATAAGAAATCAGACAAGCCAATCAAAAATGGTCCATGGAGCTAAATAGAGCATTCTCAAAGGAAGAAATATGAATGGCATATAAGCATTTAAAAAAATGTTCTACGTCACTAGTCATCAGGGAGATGCAGATTAAAACTACATTGAGATTTCATCTCACTCCTGTCAGATTGGCCACCATCATGAAAACAAATGATCATAGATATTGGCAGGGATATGGAAAAAGAGGAGCCCTTCTACACTGTTGGTGTGAATGCAATGTGGTCCAGCCATTGTGGGAATCAGTGTGGAGGTTCCTAAAATAGTTAAAGATTGATCTACCATACAACCCAGCTATAGCACTCCTAGGCATATATCCTAAGGACTCATCTCATTTCCTTAGAAGTACATGCTCAACCATGTTTATTGCTGCTCAATTTATAATCGTTGGGAAATGGAACCAGCCTAGATGTCCCTCAACTAATGAGTAGATAATGAAGATGTGGCACATTTATACAATGGAGTTCTACTCAGCAGTAAAGAAAAATGAAGTTATGAAATATGCAGAAAAATGGACAGATCTGGAAAGGATTATACTAAGTGAGGTAACCCAGGCCCAGAAAGCCAAGTGCCACATGTTATCTTTCATATATGGATCCTAGTGACAGATGATTGGGCTTCTGCGTGAGAAGGAAAAACTCAGTAGCAGAGGCCAGTAAGTTAAAAAGGAGAAATAAAGGGAAGTGAAAGGAATGGATGAGGTTACTTAATAGGTTGGTATTGTATATATGTAAGTAGAATGATTGAGATGGGGAGGGGATATGATGGAGAATGGAATTTCAGAGGGAAAAGTGTGGTGTGGAGGGTATCACCATGGGATATTTTTTATAATCATGGAAAATGTTAAAAGTTGAGAAAAAAAGTGAGAGAGGAGGCTAGAAAAATGGCTTAGTGGTTAAGACACTTGCCTGGGAAGCCTAAGGTCACAGGTTCAATTCCTCAGCACCCGTGTAAGCCAGATGCACAAGGTGGCACATGCATCTGGAGTTTGTTTGAAGTAGCTGGAGGCCTTGGCACAACCATTTTCTCATTGTATCTGCCTCTCTGTATCTCTTGTTATCTCTCTCAAATAAGTAAATGGATTTTTAAAAAGTGAGAGAAATGATAGAATTAATACTTATCTTTTAACTTTCTGTAAATATAGAAATTACTAAGCAAAATTTTATTACTAAATACTATGTATATTAAGTATACATCAATGAAAAATCATCAATCTATTATTTTATGGTATTGGAGGGACATTGTAGTACTTTTGCAATTTAGGAATTAGAATTATCATGAAATTCAAATTTTAGGCACATATATAGATAGATAGATTCAGGTACATATATAGATAGATTTTGGGGGGGCTTGGAAAATGTTGAAATTCCAAAAGTTCAAATTGTTTCCAAAGTGCTCTTGTAGCATAAAAACTCATACATTTTCATGTATAAAATATGTTCCCACATATATTAATACTGAAAATGGACATACTAGGAAATTCTATTAAAGCAATGTAAATAATAATTCCTTCATGTATTTGCAAAGGGCAGATATAATCACTGAAGGCCATTTGACCTTAATAATTTTGTATGTCATTTATTTAGCTTTCAAAAGTGTTCTCTATAATTATCAAAGACAAAGATGAGCATTTTGTTAGAACAAGCATCCTCAAAACAGGAAGTACAAGGCACTTTGTAGACATGGACTAAGCAGCTCTAGGCTCCTTCTCTATCTGATACTCATGGCACTTCTCTGGAAATTCTCCTTTTTCCTGAACACCTTCTAGAACCTGCATTCTGAAGAATTTCTCAAAGTTGAATCACCTTTCCTACTTCTAAAGTATCTCACAATTCTGGGTCTAAAATAAAAAAGGATTGTCAGGCTTTCCTTTCACAATACAGACAGTGATGTTGTGATTTGCTGGACATAAAAGGATTTAAAGTTAATGCTTTATTATTTCTAGTTTCATTCTCTGTCTGCTAGGCTGAGCTATCCTTAAAATTAGCCATGCATAAAAATTTAATGCCATAAATTTTGCAAGTATCACTTCAGCCCTACAATTTTAATCACTGGAATTTATCTTAAGAAATTTTGTAGGGATAGGAACAAAGATTTACCTATGAGTACATCAAGTGTAATTTTCATTTAAATAAAAATATTAACATTTAAATATTCAACATTTGTCAACTGTATAAATATTACAAGTGCATGTAAACAATAGTATGCAATACATTATATAGTCAGGATGGAAAATCTGGAGTTTCACACTTACAGTCTACAGAATTACTGTGTTCTGTCACATACACACTATGAAAATTTGGGTCAATTATCAAGACTCTACAGTGCTGTGTTGTCCCTGTATGATGGGGCTAGTAGCAGTGGCAATCTTACATGGTTGCTTTGACATTTAAGTGAGGCAAAACTTACAAATGTACTTTTCAGTGATGACTGTTGCAGGGAACATTCTAAAGATATATGCTAATTATTTACAATGTCATCATGAAGAACCAGAATAGAAAGTTAGATGATAGCAAGTAATGATTTTAAAATATTTCAACAAAGCAATTTATAAAATAGAGGTAAAACCTTGTTTTACAAATAAATTTTATTCGTGAAAATAAATTACTTGAAAATAAAAAGTCAAAATGTTAATATTCACAAGTTGTGCATGATGGGATGGTAAGGGTTTTAAAAGCAATTTTCATTTGTACTATTTTATTGTCCACTTTTTCCAAACTATTTTCAATGAACAAATATTACTTTTATAATAGAAAGTGTAAAGCCATGGAAATAAAATAAATTGCATGGCATATATTGATCCATGACCAATTTAAAAGCACCTCAGTAGAAGTTGCTGTTATCAGTATGTCAATAGTTCCCGAGGCTAGAGATGATAATGACACCAAAAAGACCAAAGGGAGAAGACTTGTGCATTCAATAGGAAGTAATAGAATTTGAGGTTGACAACATTAAGACCAAAAGTCAATGTCTGCTGAAAACACAGAAGTTGCAGTTTTAACTTTAAGACCACTGCCCCTGACAAAGATGGGAATTAATTCTAGTGATCTAAAAAAAAAAAAGTAATTTTACCTTGAGTTAAATATGGAAGGTGCTAATTAACTTATTGATTTTTTTGTGCTTACTTTGTAGTTATTTTTATTTTAAGTGTGGTATTAAAAGTGATCTCAAGTTCTGGGCAGGTTTAGTCCTGAGGCTGACAGACACCATTTGCATAGTACTACTGAAGTAAAGTATGGCTGATGCAGGACGAATCTTTTCACTGACACCTCTTTTGGCATTTGTACACTGGTGGACATGGTGGTTTCAACCAATTTGTCTTCCTTATTTTGACTACTCCATCTTATTTGTTACTGTACTTTTAATTGCTATATAGGTCCTTGGCCCAAAGTAGATGTTCATAAAATATTTAAATATTTAATGAATTAATTAGATAAGGGGCTTCAACAGGCCACTTATTAGGGCTGGGGAAATGTCTTAGTGGATAAGGAGCTGGCTGTGTGAGCACAAATATCCAAGTTCAGGTCCCAAATACACATGTAAAAAATGGACAATCAAGTTGGCATTTGCAGCCCTAGCCATGCCTATAAACAAGAAGAGTATCAGAGACAGGAGGCGCCACCAGAAGCTTAGGGACCTACTAGACTGCAATAAAGCAGTGGTGAGCACTGTGAGACCTTGTGCCAAAGGAGGTGGAAGAGGATATCTTCTTGACACTTCACAACGGTTTTCTGACCTATTATGGCACCTTTGCATTCACACTCACACACATGAGCACATCATATACATATGCACATAGGACACACACTCTCACACATGAACACACCCTACGAATACATTGCATACACGCACATTACATATATATGCACACACACAGAACAAGAAAAAAGTTGGTCCATGACTTATCTATTGTCTTGGAGATTCAATTACAGCTTTCATTTTTAAATTTAAGATTTAGGACTAGACTACTGAGTTTCCATCATTTTAAGGCAACATAACTCTATTAATAAGATAAATCTTATATAAAAGTCTGATAATGCTAGAGATAAATGCAGAGTCTGTCTGGATCAAAAGTAAATCACAAACATTGAACAGATCTTTAAAGTGGGATCACTGGGTGACATTTAGGTGTAGATAAGATCCTTAGTGTTGGGGAATCCATGTATTCTTATAGGAATGGACCAGAGCTCTCACTATCCACCATGTAAGGCCAGTGAGAGCAGGCAGATATGTGCAAACCAGAAAAGCAAAGTTAGCACCATAAATCTACTTGTCTAGTTTCTAGAAATGTAAGAAATAAAAGAGTGCTGTAAAGACTACTCAATATATGGCATTTTGTCACAACAATCCAAAGTAATTAGGGAAATCTCTGTATACTCTCTCAACTAATGTATGTATGCATGCATGTGAACATTCACATGCACACAGAGACATGTACACACACATACACATTAACATGGTGGGTTTCCTCTGAATTACCTTCCCTAACTTCTTAAATCCAACTAAGTTCCTACAAGCATTAACTATCAATCCATTGAACTAGATAGCCTCTACAATTCTTTTATGCATTTGTGTCATTCAAGAAAGGCTGTCCAACTTTTCTTCTCTCTACTTCCAATCCCTCATCCTCTTATACTCTTAATTTTTGCAACATTCATCCCTTGAGCTCATTTTTCTTATTCCTGTTGTTGTACTGTCAGAACTGCAAGGGCAGTGTTTCTCAATGATTTCCTGAGCATAGCCTGGACATTTTCTTTTCTTCTCTCTTTCCATAGTCATATGGTCATTAGCCTCCATATGACATTTTCTATCTCATTGCTCATAACTTTTTGCACACACACACATGTGTGTGTGCCTGTGGTGTGGTGTGCATATGCAAGTGTGTGCATACTCATATTTGTGTAAGGGTATGCATGTGTGTGAGGGTGCATAGGTGTATGCATGTAAATGTATGCACATGCATTCAGCAACCAGAGGTTTGATACTGGGGGTCTGTTGCAGTCAGGTTCACATTGCTGGCAGAAATCCCCTGACCAAGAGAAACTTGTGGGGAAGAAGAAGTTTTATTTTGGCTTACAGACTCAAGGAGACACTCCATGATGGCAGGGGAAATGGTGGAATGAACATAGGGTGGACTTTACCCCCTGGCCAACATAAGGTAGACAAAAGCAACAGGAGAGTGGCAAGGAGAGACTGGGTATAAGACCCATAAGCCTGCCTCCAACAATACACTACCTCCAGGAGGTGTTAATCCCCAAATCTCCATCAACTGGGAACCTAGCATTCAGAACAACTAAGTTTATGGGGGACACCTGAATCAAACCACCACAGGGTCTTCCTCAGTCATTCTCAATTTTATTTTATTTTTTACATAAGTACACACAATGCACCTAGAGCTCAGAAATCCAGCTAGACTCTCTGGCCAATAAACTCTAGTCATCTTCCCATCTGCACTCTAATCCTGGGATTAAAGGGCACACCGTCATGCCTGGCTTTAATGTAGGTGTCCAGGTCACCATGCTTCCTTGGCAAGCACATAGCCACTACATTGTTGCTCATTACCTTAAACTCAATAGTCCCATAACAATCTGATTGCCAACATCCTTGTTATCTTAACATTACTATCTTCCCTCATGCATGAATGGGAAACACTGAAATTCTCTTTTCTCTCAACATGCTTGCTTCATCCTTGAATTGTCCTCTTATATATTTTCTGGAACTCATACACTCACTTATAAATCATTGCAATGTTTTTTTTTCTAGTTGCCAAGATGATATTCCTAAAATATCAAGTATTGTATCACTTTCATGATGACAGCACATGTGTCCCCCAGAGTCCATTCCTCCTTATTGCTGACACTAAACTTACTCTGACTCCCAAGGCCTCTTCATATCTGGTTCCCCTATTATCCTTGTTAGATATTTACACTAAAAATGACAAAATGACATTTTTTTTGCCAGCCATGGTGGCTTACACCTTCTGCCCCAGCACTGGGGAGGCTGAGGTAGAAGGATCACCATGATGTTGAGGACATCCCAGGCTACAGAGTGAGCTCCAGATTAGACTGGACTAGAGTGAGATAATTTCCTAATGTTATTTTATCTGTATACCTGCAGTGATAAATAGGAGTGAGAATAGTGGATGTTATTAGATATGAAAGAACCTGCAATCTCATACACTGGTAGGGGCATAAATCACTACTGTTTCTTAAGGGTAGATTAGTCAATTTCATCCAAAGTATTAAAAAAATATGTGTTATAGCCAGTAATTCCACATATATTTGTTTTGGAAAAAAAAAGGTTTATTTATTTAAGAAGGAGACAGAGGCTGATCAAGAGGGAGAAAGAGGATGAGTGTGCCAGGGCCTCCAGCCACTGCAAACAAACTCCAGATGCACGCACCACCTAGTGCATCTGGCTTACATGGGTACTGGGCAATTGATCCTGTGTCCTTTGGCTTTGCCAGAAAGCACCTTACCTTCTTAAGCCTTCTCTCCAGTCTTCACATATCAAATTTTACCCTAAGAAAAACATCTGACAATTATTTAAGGATTCTGTGCCAGTACAATAACTTAAGCTTCCCTTAATTAGGGACTTGCCAAATTCCATTAATGGAAATTTATATAATAGAACATCACATGGGCAAGACATAGAAAAACATCTTCATACATTTATCTTGCTGGTAGCTATTTCACATATTTAAAATCTTTTAGCAGCACAATTTATTGAGAAAAAAATGTATTTTTTGGAAGCCAGGAGAGAGTCAGTCCCCAGACAGTCAGTGTGTCTAGTGCCAGAAGGCGCTACATAGGCGACTGGGGGAAATGACCAAGATCTGTCCAAGCAACACATTGTTTAACCTAATTAGCAACAAATAACTGTATGTGATGCCCACACAAGTGCAATAGTGGTACACAGCCATGGTGAGGAATCAATTGCTCTTGAGTTGGCTAACTGATCCACTCAGTGGTACTAGACCCTTAGCTGGAGCTGGGAAACAAGTCAGAACCATACCCAAACACAAGCCCACTCTACAACATCAAGCTACCATCAATCACGGGGTATAAGAGGGCCTACACCTATTAAACTGTCTATCAAAAAAGTAAGTGTTATCTCAATTTTCCGGGTGCTAACTCACTCTCCGTTGGAGAATCTGCTTCTCTTTTCCAGATAGATGCAGATCCTAAGAAGAGAACTGCCCCAACATACCTCAAAAGGGGCCCAACTGAAACTAAGGACAACTGGCGAAATAAGCAAGGGTGATGTTTTCCTGTGAACCGGATACCAGCACAAAGGGGAAGGAGATCGACCCAGAGAAAAATCAACTCCTACCAAATCAAAGAGCCAAAGCCTCAGAGGCCCCCAACACCTCAGCTCTGAAGCAGACCAAAAATGAACCCAACATGGCTCAGGGAAATCTTGCGGAAGAGGGGGCGGAAAGAATGTCAGAGTTACATGTTGGGTCATGATTTGCAGAGACATTTATCATACCAATAACTGGGGGCTAACTCCACAATGCACGACCCATTTTCATTAACAAGGAGGGTCTAATGGGAGGGGGTAGATCACAGATGTGCCTAAGTAATGGTACCAAACTGTATTTACTGAAAAGAAAACTAATAAATTAAATTAAAAAAATGTATTTTTTAAAAAAGGAAATATTTTAGATGAAAGTTTATATTTGTGGTGAACATAAAACGAAGTACTTTTCTAAACTATTGAAAAGCAAATCATAAATTGATTAAGTATTTACAACTATTTTAATGCTTAGCAGTTAAGGCACTTGCTGTGAAATCTAAGGACTCAGGTTTGACTCCACAGAACCCACATAAGCCAGACACACAAGGTGAAGCATGTGAATGAGGTGGCACATGCATCTGAAGTCCACCTTTAGTGGCTAGAGGCCCCCAAAAGCCAATTCTCCCTCTCTCTCTTGCTCTCACTCTTGTTCTCTTGCTCATAAGAAAATAAAAAACAAAACAAAACAAAAATTTCAAGAACCAGATTAAGAGTAATGGGGTGGTTCACTGCACTTTCCATTAAGGCCTCCAAAGGCAAGTGACCCCCACCACAGGGTATGAGGTGCCACAAGGGCACATACATGTGCATGCATCACATACAGAGCTCACACACACACAAAGGTAGGAATTGGGAGAGGAGGCTTTTCTCCAAGCTGCAACTTACAACTTTGAAATGCTAGTATTTCAGGTGGCAGTCCTCAAAACTTCTTCTCACCCCTTAGTTAAGAATGAACCAAAGGGGCTTAGTGGTTAAGGTGCTTGCCTGAGAAGCCTAAGGAGCCATGTTCTACTCTCCAGATCCCATATAAGCCAGAAACACAAGGTGATGCAAGTGCCCAAGGTTGCAAATGTGCACAAGATGGTACATGCATCTGGACTTGAACTGCAGTATTTGGAGGCCTTGACATGCCAATTTTCTCACTCCTTCTCCAACTCTCTTTCTCATAAAAAAGTACAAAGAAAAGAATGGACCAAAGGATCAGCTGGGAATTATAAGCTGCCCACCAAACCCCAAATTAACTTGATGATGATGAACACAATTATTGTGCTTTCCTGACCCAAAACTTGTGATAGTAAATTCCATTAACTGTCACCTGTGTCAAACACTCATCTTGAGTTTAAGTTTTGGACCATGCATAGCAGTCTTTAACAGTACCAAAGTTAAAAAGCAATAGTAACAAATGCAACTGCTTGCTTCTTCTATTTTTCTGAAAAAGTGAAGCAAGGTTTGCATGCCTGAGCATCACATCATCTTGGGTAGAAGAAAATTTTGTTCCATCTTTAAATGCTTCAAGAGACATTGGCTATGTCAATATGCATAACCACTCTGACACACACACACACACACACACACACACACACACACACACACACTGAACAACAGTGTCCCCAGAATTCAATTGAAATAAAATGTATTTTAGTATAACCAGATATTGGTAATGGCCTTGCTTTTAATCCAACCAATTTAGTATTCTGTGACTGCCATGTGTCCCATGCAAAAATTGGGTTGGTATTTGTTGGTAGCTGAAGAAATCTTTCAACTCAATTGACTGTCTTCACAGGGACAGAAGCATCACTCTTGTGTCTATTTCCAAATTAAAGAGATGCAATCTATAACCATATGTTGAATAAATGAAGTTGCCTTTAATGTATGTCAGTCAAGATTAGATGGGTGAAAACCAAGTATCTAATTATATTTAAAATAATTGCTAATGACAATAAAAGGTAGCACTCCACTTCCCTTGGAGCCCATTTACTTCCTGCTTAGTGTACCCAGTCCAAGAAGGAAATGACTTCATGTCTCTGGTGTTATCCCAGGTGCAAAAAACCCAGCTTCTTCTGAAATTCATCTGCTCATATGATACATTGTCACAGTCATCCACATCTTTCTAAGTGCAGGAAACTATTTAAGGATATTCTTCTTTCAACTTTTGGAAATTGACAGTTATTGAGAGAACACAATGAAATAGAGGCAAGGGACACTGGCTACTGAGTGTGCATGAACTTGAGGGCTGGAGATATAACACAGTTGTAGAATGTTTTTTTCTAGCATGCACAAAGCCTTCCATTCCAATCTCATGTGTTATATAATTCTTAAGTGGCAGTGTAGTCTTGTAACGCTAGCCCTCAGGACGCTTAGGAAAGAGAATCAGAAAAGTTTATAAAGTTTGCCTTCTAATGGGGTCCATTTACATCCTCTTGGGCTGAATGTTGAGGAAAAAAGACTGCTGCTGCTTAGCACAGGTTGTAGTGTGCATCTGCTCCAGCGAGTCCACACTCAAACTCTGTATAACTGCTCTCATGAAATACATCTTATTTCAAAAGAACACAGTTTTGCCATCTGTTTTAAAATACATAGGATTTTTTTTTTTTCAGAGTTTAGCCAGTGTCTTGTCTTTACCCTATCACCTTGGAATGTCCAACTCAATCTTGCTTGACAGCTCATTTTCTGCTTAGGAACGTAAAATGCAGGCTGCATGGCAACCTGCCATCCTTTTGTGTAACCTCAAGAAGTCTAATAAAGATTTCTGATGAAAAAGGTCCTAGAATATGCAGTCTTTGTATTGGAGAGTGAGGAGGTTGGGGAGGGGTAGCCAGAAATCATAACTATTACATGCAGGGAGGATGGTATGGCGAGCGTGGTGGTGTGGTTGAAGATACAAGGGAACTAGAGGAGGAGGACACATCTGGAAGATAGGGAAAGAAAATAAACCTAAGACGGAGCTCAATACCGACAGATGTGGCTTAGTTTCAACCCTCCGGGGAGTGAACAGTCATGAGTCCAACATTTCCCTAGTGTCTATACAGGAGGAATTTAGGCAAAAAAAAAAAAATATTTCTTCTGAAGAAAATGAAGTCTTGAAGATGCATTTTCTCAGCAAGTTCACTGGTGATACTTAGATTGTTCTGGAGAATAAAAAGAATATAAAAATGTAAAGAATAGCTTTACATTTGATTTACAATTTAAAAAAGAACTATATTTCCACTACTAATCAATGCTCTTATCACCTGTAAGGCTGTCCTTGAAGAGCATATGGGTGTCTGCAGCCCTTTAACCCCTTCATACCTCCACTGCCAAGTTATCACTACAAAATTCCAAGCCGTTTTAAGGAGTCTTATTTTATTAAAAAAAGGGGGGGTACATTTCATCAAAACACAACTTGGAATATAGTTAGTGTTGCTATAGAGTCCATGTTGAAGCATAAAAGCCCTTACTTATTTTGCTTCAACTGGGCATTTAAACATCCCCAACATTTGTTTTGGGATTCCTTATAACCTCAATGGGAGACTTAGCATCATTTTAAATTCTTGAATTCAATCACAGCTTACCACCATGAATCCTGTTGCTATCCCTGACCACCCTTCTTCAAAAGAGCGTGTCTATGAACATAGAACCACACATGTTAAAGGCAATCCTGTAAACTGCTATGTAGCATTAGGAAAAACGTTCTGCTCTCTATACAGTATTCCTTTGCAGCAGATATTGTGTGCTGGTGGTGCTTCCTGTCAGCATTTGCCATTTTGTTTCAGCCAGTGTTGTGGAAGGCACCAGTACTGGTATTCATCAGTGATCTGAACATACTAGAACTCATAGCCCCCATTGTTAACAGAGCAAGAGCTGACAGCTTGAATGCTGGGAAAGGCAAGAAACAAAATAAAAGAGATGTCAAAAAAAAAAAAAATCCCTTTGCTTGTTTGGGCATAACTAGCATGCTGAGAAATCAATTGACAAAAGGATTATCTTTCTGTCTATTTCCTCCCTACTCCTAAGGGGCTTTGGCTAATATATTTTGTTATTATTCCTCTCTCCAAAGAAAACTATCACATGCATATTAGTATAAACTCACAAAAGAGATTGTGTGATCATTATATATAGCATCCCCATTTTAATAAGATGTATTTCTTTCTTAGTGACAATGTTTCTCACATTTGGAGGACAATATCCTTCCAGGAAGTCATAATAATAAGAAAAAAATCCAGCTGCTGCTATAATCCATAGCACATTTATGCTTACCACTGATATAGAATACCCTACATAAAAGACTTTGTACTGCTTCATTGAAAATGCTGTTTTATTGATAAAAATTAGATTCTAATTTTATTTTATTTTCACCTGGATATAGGAAAGTTGTCCTAAAAATAGTTGTCATGCACTGAATTCTACTATAAGATTACCCAAGAACAGAACAGTTGATAAACTATGCCAAGGCTTAGAAGTGATTGTAACATCAAATTTCTAAAACCAATTCTGAATCAAAGAAGATGGTAAGGAATTCTTGAAGCAAATTCCTTTCCTGCATTCATCTGTAGTCAGTCTGCGGGTTCCACAAGAGCAATAACCACAGGTGGTGGTTTTCATGCCATAATACCTACGTCGTAACATGGATGTAGACAGACTGTGTCCAGGTATGGGCCACCTTTGACATGTGGAGTAGGAACAGACTCCACATTTATCAAGGCCCTGAAATGCTTCATAGTTTTTTGTTTTGTTTTGCTTTTTTTTTTTTTTTTTTTTTTTAGCAAGGGAACCCAGCTTCTCATCACTGTACTTGTCTCTATCATTTATACACTTGCTCCTACACACACTGCATGTGTGCGGTGAATAAAAAAAGCAAATTAGGGCTGGGGAGATGGCTGAGCAATTAAGCACTTGCCTGTGAAGCCTAAGGACTACAGTTCAAGGCTCAATTCCCCAGGACTCACGTTAGCCAGATGCACAAGGGGGCACACGTGTCTGGAGTTCGTTTGCAGTGGCTGGAGGCCCTGGTGTGCCTATTCGCTTTCTCGCTCTGTCTGCCTCTTTCTGTCTGTCTGTTGCTCTCAAATAAATAACTTTTTTAAAGAAACAAATTAATAAAAGCCATTGAGGGTTTTCTTTCTATGAGCTCCAGACTTTTCAAGTGTTTTCACAGATCTTTAGACTTAAAATCTTAACTTCCTTAAACATCAATCAAACCTAAGCAATGTTCATATGAGGGAATGGAGTATTCATTCTGAAGATATACTGGGTAAAGGACCAGGTATCATACATATAAATATTAAAAGCCTTGTAGATGGCAGTATTTTAGAAAATTGAAGGAAAGGAAAATATATACATCCATTTTTAAAATGATTTTCCTACCAGATTTGAAAGAATTCTTGATATGGCACAAAAGTAAATGACGATCTCATTCATTCAATACTCAGTTAATATAAATTTATGTTATATTATGCATACATTCCTGGGACACAAAATATAAGCACTTTAAAAAGAAACACAAAGCTCAATGCTTATTTAAAATTATTTCATAAAATTAATAATTTAATACAAATAACTATTTAAAGTAATTTCAAAATAAAATAAATTTTTGCAAGGAAAGAAAGATAGAAATAGGTGGATGGAGAGATTTCTGAGTGGTTAAGGCATTTGCCTGCAAATTCAAAGGATCCCATTTCAATTCTCCAGGACCCACATAAGCCAGATACACAAGGGGGTGCATGCATCTGGAATTTGCAGTGGCTGGAGGCCCTGGAGCGCCCATTCTCTCTCTTTTTCTCTCTCCCTCTTTCTGTCTCTGAAACAAATAAATAATAGCACATTTTTTTTTAAAAGATGGAAAAACAATACCATTGAAGAGTATTTAAACATTTGCCAAACAACTAAATGTGTAGGCCACGTGGTCAGAAGTTAAGAAGTATAGATGCTTCAACATAAGTGGAAGATTTTAGGCATCTAAAATTATCATAGCCAACTACTCCCGTGCCGCTACGATAGTCACTCTGATGGCTTAGATCTGTCATGCAGCATGCCACGTATTAAGAATCCTATAAAGGAATTCTGACTATGACTTAATTGCATGTGTGTTAACTAAGGAGCCAAATATTGCATGGAAAAAACCTGGCATAATAAAGAAGCTGCAGTGCTACATAGAAAGCATAAAATCACTAAAGATGGGAAATGTCATCTCAATATGGTGTGGGAATAGTTGTGGAACTGTCTGGAAAACACCTTTACAGCCATAATTTAAGTCAGAATTAGACTAAGCACCAAAAGAAATTATGAATAAATAAACATTTAAATTTATCACAATCAAACTGTGAAAATTCCAAATGAAACTATCTGTAAATTATCCATATGCACAATAAACTTTTCTTAGAGCCCAAACAGAAAAGGGAAAGGTAAAAAGCAAAGAAACATAACAAAATGCAAATAACATACAAAACAATATACCTGCCATTTATGACAAAAACACATGAACTGAACATTTTATTAATGTAAAATGAAATGAAATACAAGTGATTGCAAAAGAAGAAATGCATAGGGGTAACTCCATCAAATAATACAAATTGTAGTAATAGTGAAATGCCATTTTAATCATTGCTCTGGATACAAAGGTGTGGTGAAATATGCAGTTATCTCTCCTATTCATGTGTTGGCAACTGACAGATTTCTACTGACTCTCTTCAAAAACTGTTACTAGCTGAAAAGAAACACTTTGACCAAGGACACACCTTCTATCCTAGAGCAGTCTGGACTGAATGACTGGATCAACCCAGAATGCAATGCTCTGGTATCATGCACAAATGTGGACAATAGGGAGAGCTAGTCCATCTCTGCAGTTTGCATGAAACTGGCCCAGGACCATTTCCACCCAACTCATTACTCAGGTCTACTTCTCTTACATTTCACGTGTGCTTTCAAAAACATCCTATGTGCTCATTCTTTCTTTATTAATATACTTTTATTATTAAAATTATTTTATTGTAGTTGTTTTTTGAGGTAGGGTCTCACTCTAGCCCAGGCTGACTTGGAATTCATTACGTAGTTTCAGGGTGGCTTCGAACTCAAGCAATCCTCCTACTTCTGCCTCCAGAGTGCTAGGATTAAAGGTGTATATTAACATGCTTGGCATTATTTATTTATTTATTTATTTATTTATTTTTGTCCTAAGGATATACTCTTTAGAGTAAAATTCAGAATTACATAATAAAGAAACAAAGAATTATATTAAAAAGCGGACTTTTCAAAACAAACCCTTTCATTAAGTGTGTATCATTGAACTAAGGGAGGAATTATATGGTAATTAGCTCAATAAACTCTTAATCAAAATATCAGTTTTTAATGCATGCTCTGAAGGTTTCTAACAGCATGACTTTGTTCTCACCTATTTACTAAATGTTTGATAATAGGGGATTTATTTAATTCCTTTAAGCTTCAGTTTTCACATCTTTCAAAACATTCTAACGAATATTTGGCAGGATTGTTGCAGGGATTAAATTACTTTAAAAGAGAGTCCAGAGATGTGCCTGACACCCTTGAGGTGTCTCATCCATGTTTATCAAAGTAAAGCAGCTGGGTGGTTTCACCACTGTAAATCACTTTTTTTTTTTTTTTTTTTTTAAACAGTAGAAAAACAGCCTTAATTTACAGTTCAGGGTTACAGTCTCCTACCCAGACAAAAGAGCATTTTAAAAATATCCAAGCCTCTGGGTAGTAACCAACTCACCAGAGCAATGCAGTGAGAATATTTACTCTGGCTTTAAACCCCTTTTCTTCTTTATGTTGTCTTTGATTATTTTCCTTAAGCCATTTTGTTGTTATTTTTTGTTTGTTTGACTTGAACACAATCTGTTCTTGTCTGGAGCTTAACAATGAGCTTCAATCCATTACATATTTGATGTAATAACATTTTGTGAACTAAGTCCATAATTGTTTTCCTCAAAAAGGAGGACTTAAAAAAAGGAAGGCCCTCTATATTGGTTTCTGTAGAATGATGGACATTTTAGACATTGTAGTTCCAATGGACTGCAGAGCAGAAATTAATCCCACTGCCTGTGGAGTTCTGAGAGTGTGCAGGGCAGCAGATCTCATTTAGAACCCTCCTCTGCCATCTATTAAGAAGTGAGCATGGCAGAGGTGGCCATGGGGGAGGCTTTTTGATTCTCAATTCCTCTGAACATTGTCAGTGTTTAATCAATAGCTAGTCTGGGCATCATTAAACATATGCTCTTGGTTCAAGGTCCTATGATAGAGATGGTTGAGAGAATTGCTTAGTTTTGCTGTAAAGTGAAAAAGAAAAAAGGGGGGAGGTGTGTGCCTACATTCAGCTTAGCCTACTTTTAAAAAAGATACAATTTAAACTGTCTTGTGTTAAATGGGACTGTTTTAATGGGTCACATGGAATATCAATTATTCTTGAACTCATAAACTTTGCTTTCTATGCAAGATACATCCTACTGAATTTGAGTCTGCACTTACTAATTTATGCTGGCTACAAGGAGAAGGGTTAGCAAATATGTCAGTCACTGGAAGGCAAGAAGTCTGTTCTTCCACATCTTGAATTTTGTATTAATTATTCCATACAAGTTTAAATTCCTTGTACCTTGGGCTTAATCCACTGTATAACAAAGGCAGCACAGTCTGTTTCAACATTGGGAGTGGGGTTGCAGAAGCCTTGTACCGATTTTCTTCCTCACTGTAGCCCATTGTTCTGATATGTATGTGGTATGGCACTAAGGAAAAGCTTCACTTGTCTCATGGAAATACTGAAAAATGTAATAATGCCATTCTTATACCATGGGGTCTCATGAAAGTTATAATGAGAAATGAGGAATATTACCAAATCATTTTCTTTGAGAAATAAGACCATATGGAAATCAGACTGTTTTCTAACTTAAAGAATTTTAAAATGGGAGTTGTAAGGAATCAGAGTAGAAAAAATAAAGACAAATTAATTGGGTTTTATGTCGTACTCCTGCTCTTGCTCTGTTGTCTGGCTGGAAATGTGGATTCAAATCACACTTTGTTGTTAACTCTCATTAACAATCACACTTATCTTGCCTTGTGAAATGGCCATTCTGCTCTAGGCCCTGGGTTCTGCAAACTCTAGCTCTTTCTCCTACTCTTGTAAGACAGACTTTGTCTTCCCATCATAATGTCCCCTTTTGGTCTAGCAAGGACATAAATGCTCAGGATTTCAGGTGACTCATAAGTCAATATGACAGGCATGTGTCTATATCTGGTATATGCAGAGTTGAAAATATTGTCCATGATGTTACTTGCATTTTAGGAGAAGGCAAATAATAAATCTAGACTTGGGTTTAATTATTTTTAATCATATTTATTTTTCATCTACTTCCAAAGAAGACTTGAAACATTTTATAAGGAAACATTTATAATTCCAAAAAAATGAGATTTAGAAGGAAAAGGAAACTAGCCATTGTAGAAAGCCAGCACCACAGTAAGAGGTAGAGATAGCTAAATTAGGAATATAGGTTAAGTAGAGTCCCTGAAATTATTTTCAATCTAGTGCTGGGTTTCCTAGGAGCCAAAGCTATGCACCGTGAAATTCTTTGTATCTAATTAATAGGAGATCATGAGGGAGAGAACAAGCTCACATGTCTAAATAAAGCAGATCTTATTGCAAGGATCTTTATAGTCTGAACCCTGAGCTCAAAAGAGATTAAATAAAATGAAACATTTTATTTCAGTCACTTGCTAGATGGTGGAAATGCAACAGAGCTACAAATCTAGTGGGGAAGTAAAAGTAAGAATTTACAATCCATTGGGAGTGGCTCCACATTAGAGTTTTACCTTGAGGTAAAACTATGGGAGTGTAAAATGACATTTCACAGACACTGTTCACCTAGTTTTGAAATCATGACTGCACCTCAGCTGGCCTTCACAGACAGCTGGCTAATGTCTCTCAGCCAGATGCTTCCTTACTCAGGTACCAACATTCCCGGTTTAAAAAGATACCACATAGCCAATGGTAGAGAGGCCTAGGTGCTCAGAACCCAGCATACAGCAACAGCTCCTTCTTTAACCAGGTTACAGGAGAAGGCTCAATTTGGCCCATCTCCACCCATCTCAGCACCATCAGCTGCTTCCCACATGCTCAGCTTGCTGGTCTGCTCTCTTGGGTATAACCCAAAGCTCACAGCAGTCCTCTCATATTTGTAGCTGCAACCGAGTTGTGCATTTTACCTATTTGAGTGACCATATGATATGACTTGCATCCACATAAATATAGAAAGAGGAGTAAGAGGTAAAATGAGGTCGAGATGAAAAAATGGGACAGAATGTTTACTGAGAAGCGACGGGCAGGGACAAGGGAAAAGAGTACCAACACATGATATATCCATATGAAACATCTTGTTAATAATAATAATAAACATAAACAAAGTTTAATAATAAACAAAATAATAATTAAATTAAATTAAATTAAATTAAATTAAATTAAATACCTCAAGATCTATCATCAGTGACCCACTTCATGCAGCAAGGCTTCACCTCATAACAATCTACTACCTTCCTAAATTGTACTACCAGCCTGGAACCAAGTATCAAAAACACATGAGCCTTGGAGTGGATATTTTACATTTAAAGCACAGCCATTGCCTACCAAATATAGATGGTAAATTATCATTGCTAAAGACCCTACAAACTTTAGTTGTGTGACCGAAAGAAATGAAATTGCAGCTGAACTAGAAGCTTCCTCCCTGATGGCTACCATTCACAGTACAGAAAGGCATTATGCAGACTGTTGGGGGAGAAAAGACACTGATAATCTCATCATAGGGATAAATATACTACTATGGTTTTGTAAGTGTATATGATTCCAAACTGCCTTCTAAATAATTCTTTTTACACCCCAAAATTCAGTGCTGTCTCAGTGTTGGTCAGAGAAACTTAATTTTGCATTGAGCAGTGTTGCAGTCCGGTTCACATTGCTGGTAGAAATCCCCCAACCAAGAGCAGCTTCTGGGAAAAAAGATGTTTATTTTGGCTTACTGGCTCAAGGGGAAGTTCCACGATGGCAGGGGAAAACGATGGCATGAGCAGAGAGTGGACACCACCCCTTGGCCGACATAAGGTGGACCACAGCAACAGGAGGGTGTGCCAAACACTGGCAAGGGGAAACTGGCTATAAAGCCCATAAGCCCGCCCCCAACAATACACTCCCTCCAGGAGGCATTAATTCCCAAATATCCATCAGCTGGGGAGCTAGCATTCACAACACCTAAGTTTATGGGGGACACCTGAATCAAACCACCACATTCCACCCCTGGCTCCCATAAACTGATAATCATACATGATGTAAAATGCAATGCATTCATCTCCTTTTAAAAGTCCCCATAGTTTTTATCAATCCCAATGATGTTCATACATCCCCATAGTCCAAGATCTTTTAACTGAGCCATAATACCAAAACAAATAACCTAAAAAACCTAAAAAAAAAAACAAAACATAATGGCACAAAATAAATATTCACAGTGCAAAAGATGGCATTGGGCATAGCAAAGAAACATTCAACCAATACCAGATTTAAAACAACCAGGGAAAATATAAAACTCTGTTGCTTCAAGTCCAGCAACTCTAGCTAGTGACAAATCTTCAAGTCCGATAATTCTAACCAGCAACAAGTCTCTGGCATTCCAATTCCGCCCCTCCAGCTAGGCTACTCACAGTCCTGGGAAACTTCGTCTGGCCAGCTGCTCCTTGGGAGCCATCTCATGGTCCCGGCATCTCCACTGGGTCTCCACTGCAAGCCACGGTTCATCCTCATGGCCCCATGGCGTCTCTATACAGGCAACCAGCAAACCCACTTCACACTGCCTATGGCCATTTCCAAAACACAAGACCATGTTGCAAGCTCAGTGACCCGCTTTCCAGCATTTCTTATACTCCACGATACCAGGTAGGGTGCCAATTTGTTAATCCAGGGGGGAATAAAACAGACTTTGAAGATCAGGACACTCCTTGAGCACTTCAAAAGAGTCGACATTCTTTCTGTTGCCCCAGCACAGGTCAGCTAGCCCAGTCTCAAAGGTTGTAATCTCTCCGTTGCAGCTGAACGGGCAGTAGTTCACCCAAAGATTTTTCTTTCTGTGCCATATCCCTCTGCTCACACCAGTTCATTTCTATGCAAAGCAACCCTGCACAAATTCTCAGGACATGGGCACAAGAGCAAGCTTCTCACACAGACTGCTAACCCAGTCCAAGCAAAGCTCTTTCTCACCCTCATAAGCCAAACCTCACAGTCCATAGTTCTTATTGCATTCAGGTCTTGCAGCTCAGACCAGAATAGTCCATCAAGTTGTACTTACAGCACTGCAAGGCATCTCTTAGGCCAAGGTTTCAAATCCTCCCACAGTCCTCTTGAAAATTAGCTCCAAAAGGTCAAAGCCACATAGTTAGGTGTCTAGCAGCAACCCCACTCCTCGGTACCACTTTACTCTTGCAGTCCGGTTCACATTGCTGGTAGAAATCCCCCAGCCAAGAGCAGCTTCTGGGAAAAAGATGTTTATTTTGGCTTACTGGCTCAAGGGGAAGTTCCATGATGGCAGGGGAAAACGATGGCATGAGCAGAGAATGGACACCACCCCCTTGCCAACATAAGGTGGACCACAGAAACAGGAGGGTGTGCCAAACACTGGCATGGGGAAACTGCCTATAAAGCCCATAAGCTCGCCCCCAATGATACACGCCCTCCAGGAGGCATTAATTCCCAAATATCCATCAGCTGGGGAGCTAGCATTCCCAACACCTAAGTTCATGGGGGACACCTGAATCAAACCACCACACGCAGTGGCTCAGAGAGTCATAAATGGTTGAAGTTTTGAGAATTAGTGACTGCTGGGTGCTCAGCCCCAAATAGAAAATTTATATGACTCTTTTCAAGGCTTAGGTAACATTGTTTAAAGACAGTGAGGAGTGTAATGCTGAAGCACCTGTACTAAGCAAGGCTGAGACATAGTTGGGTCTATAGATTATGTGAACAGAGTGATCTGAATGCATCATGTTAACTTGGACATGATGGCCTTTGACTTAAACTTATTTATTTATTTATTTTGGGTTTTTGAGGTAGGGTGTCACTCTAGCTCAGGCTGACCTGGACTTCACTATGTAGTCTCAGGGTGACCTTGAAGTCACTGCAATCCTCCTACCTCTGCTTCCCAAGTGCTGGGATTAAAGGTGTGCACCACAACGCTTGGCTGATTTAAAGCTTTTAAGATGAAAAATCATCACACAAGAGAGTGAGGAAAAGAGACCAAGGTAAGACTACAAAGATTATTGAGAGTGTGGGTGGAATAAAGGTAAAATAATCCATGAAGCTGTTGATGAATCATCATTGAGATAGATGAAAACCAAGAGGAAGGTGTAAAACATGAAAAGAATGTCTAGAAGGAAGAAAGAAGGTGGGGAGATGGTACACTGATAAAGGCTTTGGTTGGCATAGCTTTCCTGTACAGATTTGATTCCCTGGCACTTAGATAAAGCCAGATGCACAAAGTGGTGCATGCATCTGGACTTCATTTGCAGTGGCTAGAGGCTTTGGAAAGTCCATATTCCCTCTCTGTCTTCTCTCTCCCTCTCTTTCTGTATCAATCTCTCAAATATATAAAATAAAAGTATACAAATAATGAAAGAAAGCAATAGAGATTATGGCTTTATAATGTCAAAAACAATAAGGGATGAACATGCTCTTTGATTTGACATTGAATAATTTCTTGATAACTCCGACAAAAGTAACTTCAGACAGTCCTACTTTTACATGGAGAGAAAGAAACTAAGGAAGAGAGAGGGAGAGATAATGAAGTTCTTAGGAGGCAAGCAAATGGGGTCTCAAACTGAGGTGAGATCAGTCTGTAAACAGCAGACCATTTTGCATTAATAACAAAGAGCAAAGCAGCCAGAGCTCAGTATTGTTTCTAAAGTTTCTGGGTGCTATTAACATTTGAAAGACCATCCAGGTAAGGATTTCTGTTTTCTCTGCAAAATAAGAGCATATATTCAGTTGTACACATGCATGCAAGCACACACACGCACACACACACACCCTTCCAAGACCACCAGAAATGCATAGATTCTATGGCTCTTTCCTGGTTCATGGTCGGAAGCCATCATAGGGATACTAGATATGAATTTAGGTTTTCTGCTCCCAATCTGATACTTTGGCCTTTTTTTTTTTTAATAGTGCAGGCAGTACTATTTTTTGTATAATGTCTTTTTATACTCTGCACCCTGTGAGAATGCATAAACCGTCTGAAGCCTGCTGCCTCCAGAATTTTTGGACACAGAAGATATAAATCTACAACATGCTGATAAGTGAAAATGGCAGTGTTTTATCACACATTCAAAATATAGCTGGTAATATTAATTTAAAACAAAAAAACCTTAGAAACAAAAATGGGAGATTAGTAAAGAAATCAATGAAAACCTACTGTCTTAGCCCATATAGGCTGCCATAGCAAAATACTAGAACCTAGGAAGCTTCTCACTTTTTTTTCTTTATTTACTTGAGAGAGAGAGAGAGAAAGACACACACACATACACACACACACACACACACACACACACACACACACACACAGAGAGAGAGAGAGAGAGAGAGAGAGAGAGAGAGAGATTGAGAGAGAGAGGTAGGAAGGGAGGGGGAGGGGGAGGGGGGATGGAGAGGGAGAGGGAGAGGGAGAGGGAGAGAATGGGCATGCCAGGGCCTCCAGCCACTGCAAACAAATTCGAGATGCATGTGCTCCTTTGTGCATCTGGTTTATATGGGTACTGGGGAATCAAACCTGGGTTCTTAGGCTTCACAGGCAAGCACCGTAACCATTAAGACATCTCACCAACCCTGGGGAGCTTTTGAACAAGTAACATTTACAGTATTAGAGGCTGGGGAGTCAAAGGTCAAGGCACTAGCAAATTGTGCCTAGAAGGTCCTATTCTTCATATTTTCTGCTTTCTGCCATGTGGTATAAGAAGCAAACAGGCCCTCATTTTTTTTTGTTTGTTCGTTTGTTTGCTTGTTTGTTTGAGGTAGAGTTTCACTCTAGTCCAAGCTGACCTGGAATTCGCTATGTATATTCAGGTTTGCCTCAAACTCATGGTGATCCTCCTACCTCTGCCTCCTCAGCGCTGGAATAAAAGGTGTGTGCCACTATGGACAAGAGCATCAACTGTAGACTCTGCTCTGATAACCTAAAATATTTCAGCCAATATCATTGGTGGTTATTTCAACATGTAAATTTGGACATAAACACCTACAAATAAAGATGCCTAGTGGAAGCCATTAGTCATTAAAGCCAATTTATATTAATAGTGTCTGACCATGGTTGTTTGAAATTAAAATGTCCCACATGGCATCATGTCTTTGGAACATTAGATAACCTGCTGCTGGAAACTTAGGAATTTGTCAAGCCTGTGGAAGGTGGGCTTTGTTGGAGGAGATGTATGTTTATGATGGACCTTAAGGTTTATTAGTTCAGTGTACTGGTGCTTAGAGCTAGCTCAGCAAGAGTATTTCCTTCCCCTACTGCCTTTCTCATGCTATGCTTTCTGTGCCTGGATGAGCCCTACCCTGCTGAAATTAAAAAAAAAAAAATTAAAAAAAAAAACAAATCTTCAAATATTCTGCTTTTGGTCTGGTGATTTCCCAGCAACAAAAAGGTAACTGCTATGCTGTCCCTCTGCAATTTTAGTCCTGTGTTTATAGCTACTACAAGTATGAGCTAATACTGATGCCAGGTCTGTGTCAGGCACTTCATCTAGATTTCACCCTTACTGTCGCTTTTCTGTACTCAGTTTCCATAGAGATAAACTGAGTTATTAAATAGTTAAGTAACTAGGTCAAATAACATAGTTTGTGTATGTGACGTCAATGTTGTGAAGTTAACATTGCTATGGTGAAAAGAGAGAATAAAAATTTCCCACATTATTCTGTTCTCTAACTTCCTTTATTTTTCTTTTGATCCTAAATACAATATTATATTTTCATAAATGGGCACTTAAAAGCTGACCTGTTACATTTTCAATTGCATATAAGTAACAGTTTCACTCTCATTTCTGTATTGAATGAGCGTTCTGGTGGTGGCAAGATAACAAAGGAGCAGATAAATGGTAGTTATAAATCACTGATCTAAGCCTTCATGAGTTGTGCCTCCATGGTGCAGCAGTTACTGTTTTAACCTCTTCATTCATCTTACATGGACCATACACTATGAAGTAATATAGTTAACCAAAATTAATCACTATTTAACATTAGATTTTATTATTTCAAACTACATATTAAATGTATTAAAATTAGAATTATAATGACCATTATAAGCATTATCCTAAAGAAAGATGTGTGAGCTTAGCTTTCACCTAGAGGGAAATGGGAAAAGATGCTTACATGTATAATGACTGTTGAGCTAGAAAGTCACTGTCGTGTGTGTGTGTGTGTATGTGTGTGTGTGTGTGTGTCTACTAAACTTGGAACTAAATGGAGTCTATCACATGGCTCCACTCAAGGGAACTTCTTGTCACTCCATGCCTCTTAAAGAACCTCTTATTTGTTCACTGTTAGCCACAGAGCCAGTTTGGATATGCACCTTTTTTCATGTGTTAAACATATACTTCTGTGAGGCATATGTGCTTACGCAATGCATGCTATTGTTTTTCATGAATTATTACCTTGTTATTAGAACGAGTCATGAATAAAGAGAGCGAGAGAGGTAGAGAGGACACGGAGTTTGAAAGTGAGGTAGGCAAGTGATGAGGCTGGGCTCACATAGCTCTTACACAGCTGACATTCAAACCTCAATCTGTCACTATTTCCCACTGTTAGCTATGCCTTCCTATGTCTGAAATCTCTAGGAAAAGGGGAAGATTCTAAATCTGATCCCGAAACCTGAATTACTGAATTGAATTGAATTGAATATTCTATACTAGATGAAAACTTGAGAAGTTCATGATTTTTGCCAAGAGGCCAGAGAATGGAAATAGGGATGGCAGAGGGGAAGTGTTCCTTAAATTCAACTTTCAAGAATTAAATTTAGCATCCACCACATAAAAGTGCTTAATATTGGAGGGTGATGAATTTGATAATGATGGAGAAATGCCATCCATCTGACAAACTAAACAATTTTTTTAACCTGACATAGCCCTATTCTGCACGTCAACTGTCATCTGAAATGAATTCTGTTTCTAATTCATCTTCATAAATAATGCAGCTAATTGAAAGGTAGTTACAATGAAAGTCTTTAACCTCTTTCATCTTCAATTTGAGGGCAATCTCTCCATTTCCTAAAAAGAATCTTGTACTCCCTTCATAAAATAAAACTCAGACTTCACTGATCAGAACACAAAGATTAAAAAAAAAATGAACTCATTGTGTGAAGACCACTATATCTAATGGGTTTCTCTAAGTTATTTAGTAAGTTTAGCATTTTCTTAAAATGTAAAGTCATAAAAATCTGATAAAGAATTCAAGCACAAAGTTTCACTAAGGATGTATTTTTTAGCTTCTCAGTTGTACACATACCCTTTTCTTGTCACACAACTTCTATATATCTGTTAACTAAAATGTAACAGTGGGGCACCTTGTAGTCAGGGTTCTTGGGAAGAGCAAACTCAGTAGATTTAAGATATATTACAAAGGCAATTTATTAGAATGGCCTTGTAATCCATAGTAAATCTACATGATACAGGCTGGGTAGATCAACAATGGCTGGAGACACAGAGAACACCCTAGCTGCTCAGACCACGAGGTTGCATGCTCAGTCTGTACCTGGCAATGAAGGGTTAAGTCCACATTGGATGGCAGCTGAAGCTGGGTTGCAGGTCAGTGAAGGATGGCAGCAACAGAGTAGATGCCATCGCTAGCATGAAGTAAAGGTAGGCAGGTGGTAGCAGGATTGCTCTTCCCCCAGACCTCTTCCTATCTGGGCCGCAATTTGAAAGCGCTGCCCGCTCACAAGAAGGTCTTCATCCCTAAGTTAATCTTCCCAGAAATACCCTCATAGACCTGTCTAGAGGTCCTAATCCAATCGAGTAGAGAGTGGATATTAATCATCACATACCACACAGAAACTTTACACCACAGTTCTAGGGTATCCTTTCTTCTTTCCTTCATTTAGTGGAATAAAAAGGGAGCATTTAACAAAATCAGATCCTAACTATTACAAGCAAGTCAAAATGAGTATCTGTTGTACTAATGATAGAAGTAATTAAAATTTTCATTATCTAAGGTGTCTCTATCAGACATCAGAGATTGCATTTGTTTACTTTTGAGTTGGAAATATTAATAAACCTAGATGCTAAAGGTATCAAGGAGAGGAAATGGAACTATGCAAGCATTTAAATTTTAAATTATTCAATTAGTTTACCTTTGTGAGAAGGCCAATTTGAACAAATACATTAGAAGGAGGACATGATTATGAATGGCTATTTGAGATGAGCATCTTTCACATCACTGTAATTAAAATTGAAAATTCAAAACAGATTTGAGAAGTGTGTCAAGTTAAAACTAAAATCTTCCAAGTACTTTAACATGTAGATCACATAGCTAAGAGTAAAGGTTTAGATAACGTGTATTAGCATCTAGACTCTGATGGTTAAAGATACTTTAAATAGATGAGTTGGTTTCATTATATCGTTCCATAATAAAAAGATCAACAAATATGAACTATTTAGAGGTAGCATATAATTTCATTTATTTATGAGAGAGAGAGAAAGAGAGAGAGTGAGAGAGATAGAGAGCATGCTAGAGCCTCCAGCCTCTGCAAACAAACTCCAGATACTTGTGTTCCCTTGAGCATCCAGCTTACGGGAGTTCTGGGCAGTTGAACTTTAGCCCTTAGGCTTCACAGGCAAGCCCTTTAACCACTGAGCCATCTCTCCAGCCCAAGATGGTATATTTTTAACAGAGAATACTGACAAAATTTCAAAAACCATAAATGCTGGAACAAAGACAAGTCATTTCCTAAGGAGTAAATCTATCTAAGTGAATTTCTTGTCTCTTAATATTCTGTGAAATATTGAGGCAATCCTTAGGATGTATGAAGTAATATTCTAACTACATCAGAGATATTTCCTCACAGTGAAAATAATAAAACATTATGGAGTAGACTGGAAGAGAGATACCTGTTAGGAGCCGCGCAGATGCTATTACAAGCTGGCGCCGGTTTCTGGCCTCTTATTGGTCACAGCTGGTGTAAATTTAGCACAGTGCGCATGCTCCAACCCGTTGCGGGCCGATGCTAATGAGGCATCCAGAAAGTAACCAATCACTGGTGGCCACATATCCACAGTTGACCAATCATTTGTGGGTAAGCAGCCTAAACCCTATATAAACAGTTGCCTTTCGTGGTTCTGGGTCTTCGCGTCTTCGCATCTAGCAGTTTGGCAGTCCCTAATAAAGTGTGTTCAGAAGAATCCTGATTGTGGCGTCCTCCTTGCTGGCGAGGCGGGCGTGACAAGTGGTGCCGAAACCCGGGAATTGAAGAACATCTTGCACCAGCGAAGACCCCTGTTTTAAGGAGGATTCAGAACTGACACACGGGACGGACGGATCCGGACTTTTTTCTGAGAGGTATGCTGCCCTGGGAGGTTGATGCTATTGTTATGATTTTCTTCTTGCCCTGTGTGCTCATTAAAGTGAAAGAGGGCCAGAGGACTTTAGCGGAACATCAGGACAGTATGTCAGAAACAGAAAAAAGGGAACAAAAAGGAAAACAGAATAAAAGGAAGGAACAAAATGTAATGAAGGTTAATGGTAAAAAGAAAACTAAGGTTAATGGTAAAAAGAAAACTAAGGTTAAAGATTTAGAAGGTAATAAAAGGAAGGAACAAAATGTAATGAAGGTTAATGGTAAAAAGAAAACTAAGGTTAATGGTAAAAAGAAAACTAAGGTTAAAGATTTAGAAGGTAATAAAAGGAAGGAACAAAATGTAATGAAGGTTAATGGTAAAAAGAAAACTAAGGTTAATGGTAAAAAGAAAACTAAGGTTAAAGATTTAGAAGGTAATAAAAGGAAGGAAAAAAATGTAATGAAGGGTAATGGTAAAAAGGAAACTAAGGTTAATGGTAAAAAGGAAACTAAGGTTAAAGATTTAGAAGGTAATAAAAGGAAGGAACAAAATGTAATGAAGGGTAATGATAAAAAGAAAGAAAGAAAGAAAGAAAGAAGGAAAGAAAGAAAGAAAGAAAGAAAGAAAGAAAGAAAGAAAGAAGGAAAGAAAGAAGGAAGGAAAGAAAGAAAGAAAGAAGGAAAGAAAGAAAGAATATGTTAGGAGCCGCGCAGATGCTATTACAAGCTGGCGCCGGTTTCTGGCCTCTTATTGGTCACAGCTGGTGTAAATTTAGCACAGTGCGCATGCTCCAACCCGTTGCGGGCCGATGCTAATGAGGCATCCAGAAAGTAACCAATCACTGGTGGCCACATATCCACAGTTGACCAATCATTTGTGGGTAAGCAGCCTAAACCCTATATAAACAGTTGCCTTTCGTGGTTCTGGGTCTTCGCGTCTTCGCGTCTTAGCATCTAGCAGTTTGGCAGTCCCTAATAAAGTGTGTTCAGAAGAATCCTGATTGTGGCGTCCTCCTTGCTGGCGAGGCGGGCGTGACAAGTGGTGCCGAAACCCCGGGAATTGAAGAACATCTTGCACCAGCGAAGACCCCTGTTTTAAGGAGGATTCAGAACTGACACACGGGACGGACGGATCCGGACTTTTTTCTGAGAGGTATGCTGCCCTGGGAGGTTGATGCTATTGTTATGATTTTCTTCTTGCCCTGTGTGCTCATTAAAGTGAAAGAGGGCCAGAGGACTTTAGCGGAACATCAGGACAGTATGTCAGAAACAGAAAAAAGGGAACAAAAAGGAAAACAGAATAAAAGGAAGGAACAAAATGTAATGAAGGTTAATGGTAAAAAGAAAACTAAGGTTAATGGTAAAAAGAAAACTAAGGTTAAAGATTTAGAAGGTAATAAAAGGAAGGAACAAAATGTAATGAAGGTTAATGGTAAAAAGAAAACTAAGGTTAATGGTAAAAAGAAAACTAAGGTTAAAGATTTAGAAGGTAATAAAAGGAAGGAACAAAATGTAATGAAGGTTAATGGTAAAAAGAAAACTAAGGTTAATGGTAAAAAGAAAACTAAGGTTAAAGATTTAGAAGGTAATAAAAGGAAGGAAAAAAATGTAATGAAGGGTAATGGTAAAAAGGAAACTAAGGTTAATGGTAAAAAGGAAACTAAGGTTAAAGATTTAGAAGGTAATAAAAGGAAGGAACAAAATGTAATGAAGGGTAATGATAAAAAGAAAGAAAGAAAGAAAGAAAGAAGGAAAGAAAGAAAGAAAGAAAGAAAGAAAGAAAGAAAGAAAGAAAGAAAGAAGGAAAGAAAGAAGGAAGGAAAGAAAGAAAGAAAGAAGGAAAGAAAGAAAGAAAGAAGGAAAGAAAGAAGGAAAGAAAGAAAGAAAGAAGGAAAAGAAGGAAAGAAGGAAAGAAAGAAGGAAAGAAAGAAGGAAAGAAAGAAAGAAAGAAGGAAAGAAAGAAAGAAGGAAAGAAGGAAAGAAGGAAAGAAGGAAAGAAAGAAAGAAGGAAAGAAGGAAAGAAGGAAAGAAGGAAAGAAAGAAGGAAAGAAGGAAAGAAGGAAAGAAGGAAAGAAGGAAAGAAAGAAAGAAAGAAAGAAAGAAGGAAAGAAAGAAAGAAGGAGAGAAAGAAAGAAAGAAAGAAAGAAGTACTGAGATACATGGAGGGAACTTCTTTCTGCAAGCCAAAAGAAATATTTTAAAGGACCCCTGCCCTCTGATACAGTAGGCTTGGTGCTAGGACGTTCATCTTCAGCTCTGAAAGGCTTAATTGTTCACCCTGGAGTTATAGATGAGGATTATGAAGGACAAGTAAAAATTCTGTGCTCTTCCCCTAGAGGGATATCTTCTATTTCCTGTGGGGATTGTATTGCTCAGCTTTTAGTATTGCCTAGCCTACATGGCTTGTTCCCTTATAAAAAGGATATTAGAGGAACAAAAGGTCTTGGATCCTCCAGAGGAGGATGTGCCTATGTCTCACTGGATCTGGATGAAAGACCAACCTTGGAGTTAATTATTCAAGGAAAAATTTTCTCTGGTATTTTAGATACGGGAGCAGATACTAGTATTATCTCCACCAAATGGTGGCCTTCTAATTGGCCTGTCAATCAGTCTTCACAAACCTTACAAGGGTTGGGATATGAGTCTTCTCCTAGTATAAGTGCTCAGGCTTTAAGATGGAGGGATCATGAAGGACGTGCGGGAGAATTCATACCATATGTACTCCCTTTACCAGTAAATTTGTGGGGACGAGATATTTTACATCAGATGAAGTTTAAATTGACTAATGATTACTCTAATCAGAGTCAACAAATTATGAGAGATATGGGGTGTGTTCCAGAAAAAGGATTAGGAAAAAATGTCACAAGGAAGTCCAGAGCCTGTGACTGGTACTCAAAAATTAGATCGAAAAGGACTGGGTTTTTCCTAGGGGCCATTGAGGATGCTTTGCCCATACCCTGGGTGACGGAGGCACCTGTGTGGGTACCCCAATGGCCTCTCACCTCCGAGAAATTAAGAGCAGCAAAAGAACTTGTGCAGGAACAATTAACTATTTCTCTAGCTCTTTTTACACTTAATTTTTTAAATTTGGACGTGATGGGTAGGTCAGCAGCAGACAGGCATTGTCTGCCACCATCACCAGTTTCAGAAAAAATAAAATGGAAGGATGTTATGTCTAATCAATGGAAGGGCCCGGATCTTGTTTTAATAAGATCCAGGGGAGCTGTTTGTGTTTTTCCACAGGATCAAGACAATCCCATTTGGGTTCCTGCCAGACTGACGCGAGTGGTCGAGGAGAGTCCAGAAAAGGATGAGGATCGTGATTGCTGTGCTGATGATATTGCCCCTGTTCAACCTGCTGGGGATATGGACAGAACCCCTTTGGGGAATACTCTCAGTATTCCCAAAACCTCTACCTGTAATACATGAAGCTGTTCTCCTAGTTCTATGACTTTGTTTAGAAAAGAGATTTTGGGATTACTACAGCCATTGTGGCTGCTATTACTATATGCTGTTCTCCTAGTTCTATGACATTGTTTAGAATCAAAAGATTTTGGGATTACTACAGCCATTGTGGCTGCTATTACTATATGCTGTTCTCCTAGTTCTATGACATTGTTTAGAATCAAAAGAGATTTTGGGATTACTACAGCCATTGTGGCTGCTATTACTATACAAATTGCGGCGACTTTGAATAATTTATCAGCTAATGTAGCTAATACTTTGGATGTTCAAACTTCTATTAATTGGACTGGATATAGAAAGCTACCCTTTATTTGAAGGAATGGGCTGGAATGGGTTCCATGATGCTGTTTATGATTGCTGCTGCAATCGGGTGTTTTTGGTGTTTCTGTAAATTAAGACTCAGAGACAATGCTATGCTAGTGCAAGCATTTGCTGCACTGGAATCAGGACATTCACCTAATGCTTGATTGATAACTCTGAAACAATAGGGAGCTGAAACCAGTGATTGGTGCTTACTCTGGGCCTCGTTGGTACCTGCATGATGTGCCTGTGTGTAATTTTGCTATTGCTTGACCTGGACGTTTTCTCCCTTCGTTTGAGCTGTCTTGTGGCCTTTGCACCCTGAGAGCTTATTCTCATTGCACCAGGTTAGGCATAAGACTTTTAGTTTTATTTCACACTCAGCCTTTGCACATCCCTGAGGAATAACTCATTGCACAGGATAAGGTGAGTTGTGAGTTTTCCAAGGCCTTATAACCTTGATCGCCTGTTGCCAGAAGTGGGAAAGGCTAGATCGGTGATTTGGTCCCTTGGTGTCTAAATAATAAAAAAAGGAAGGGGGATATGTTAGGAGCCGCGCAGATGCTATTACAAGCTGGCGCCGGTTTCTGGCCTCTTATTGGTCACAGCTGGTGTAAATTTAGCACAGTGCGCATGCTCCAACCCGTTGCGGGCCGATGCTAATGAGGCATCCAGAAAGTAACCAATCACTGGTGGCCACATATCCACAGTTGACCAATCATTTGTGGGTAAGCAGCCTAAACCCTATATAAACAGTTGCCTTTCGTGGTTCTGGGTCTTCGCGTCTTCGCATCTAGCAGTTTGGCAGTCCCTAATAAAGTGTGTTCAGAAGAATCCTGATTGTGGCGTCCTCCTTGCTGGCGAGGCGGGCGTGACAGATACCTGAAGGAGAAAATAAAAAGAAGTGCTGATTCACAGAGAGGATGTCAAACAACAGAATGAGAGTAGAGTGCAGCCACTGAAACTGGGCATTGCACTGACTGCACTGTTCTGAGCCAAGAGAATATTTAGAAAAAAATAAGTCAGTGACAGTGTCAAAGGCCAAGTGTAGAATTTTGACTGGACAATTGGGAAGTCAGCATTGCCTTTCATATGGCCTGAGAGGGATGTGTGTGTGTGGTGTGTGAATGCATGCATGTATAACAATATGCCATTAAAACAACATATATAACCTGGCATTTAAGATATAGAAAAGAGAATTACTTTTTCTGGAGTCATAGAGAAAGCTTAATAGGACAGATGACATTTAATGTGAAACATGGTAAGTAGAATTTTGACAGACAGAGATGATTCAGGGTGATGAGATCTAGCCCAGGTTAAGACATGTAAGTAGAAAAGGACATGGCTGACAGAGAACTGAGAGTATTCTGGTTTGTGGGCACTTGTCACAGAACTTTAGGAGAGAGTGCTATAATATACCTATTTGCAGATTAGTAACATAATGCCACTTTTTGTTATCACTAGCTGTTGTGAAAATACATCATTTTAATCTTTGACCTTATTTATTAAAATAGTGTAAAATTTTATTTATTATAAAATTTATATATATAAATTGATATATTTTTATAAATTTTCTTAGCCTATCCTATTGTAATTCTCACAAATTTAAAAGAAGTGAACTAGTACTGAGATTAGTAGGATGTTCCTGAAAATTGTCTTTCATTCTCAGTGTATATATCTTGATTTCTAATTCTGTGATTTGTTAATCTCTTAGTGAGTAGAATGGATGAGATTATGTCTCAGATTCCTTCTAGATATAATTCTCTGATTGAGAAAACAGTGTTTTCTCAGAAACACCAAAGTATGTATCTTCTAAAAAACATCATGTAAGTTACATTTTTATAATTTAGAAATAATAAAGTTCTCAAGGTTGGGTTTCCTCAAGTCTAAATTAATTAAATATTTTTATTAAAAATCAGATCTATACAGGATAGTTATACTGCATAATCCAATAATTATAGTTGACAGGTGATTTATAATGAATTAGTGATATGGGAAATTTTGTAAAATTATAACACCTTAAAGTTTAAGTTATTTTAAGACCACTACAAAATTCTCTATCAGGCAAAGCAGGGTGTAGAGAGATTTAGTGACTTTCTGTGTGTTCTATGTCTGCTTTGTTTCCACTACACTACTGAGTCCTAGGTCTACACAGAAGAAATTTAATATAGAAACTAATATACTATAAGACAGCTTCATAATATAATGATATTCATGGTATTGTTCTCTGCATATACTTTCTATCTTATTCGTATTTGTGTATGTGGATGTGTGTGTGTGTTCATTTGTGTATATGTGCATGTGTGTGTGCAGGTGTATGTGAACATGCCTATGGAGACCAGAGGTTAACAATATGTATCTTACAAAAAATCTCTCCCCACCTTATTTATTGAGACAGGGTCTTTCACTGGACCTAGAGCCCACCAATATGGCAAACCTAGCTGGCCAGCTTATTTTCAGAGAGCCTTCCGTCTCACCTATAGATCCCTGGTATTACAAGTGTGCACTGGCAAGCCTTGCATTTTTACATGGGTGCTATGGATTGGAGCTCAGGCCATCACACCTGCATGGCAAGTGCTGTACTGAGGGAGGTGTCATCCCTGCCCTCCCTGTACACTTTTTAAGAAGTGTATTTAAGGACAAAAATATATGTGTGATGTTTTTAGGTGTCATGAACACCTTTAAAATTTTGAGGAAAAATTTAGGCCCTTGTCTTTAGAAAGAGTTTGTATTCCAAAACTTTGCAGGCCAATAATTTCTCTTCAAATGAGTACATTATGGCTAAGATCACTAATTTTACTGGAATCTCATTTTATTTGCAATCCAATAAAGATTTTGTGAGGAACTAAGTGATCCATATAGTCCCAAAACTCAGTGTATGTGCAGCTAGAAGGCATCGACATTTCCAGGAAACTTAACAACTGCTGGGCTCCCAGTCTAATAGCATCTGTTGAATGACATCTAGGTGGTTAAAGTTTGAAATTGCTACAGTCATGAAATTTACAATTCTCATTTCCTAGTCATGATGTATATATGAATAAATTTGGGGTTGAAGAGATTGCTCAGTGGTTAAGGCACTTAACTGAAAAGTCTAATGACTTGAGTGTGATTATCTAGTACCCACATAAATTCAGATGCATCTGGAGTTCTTTTGCAGTGACAGGAGGCTCTGGCAGGCCCATACTCTCTCTGTGTGTCTGTCTCCCATTTCTTTGTCTCTCTCTTCCCTGGCAAATAAATAAATAAAAATTTAAAAACAAATAATACTTTTGTATACTGTATTGAAAGTCTGCATGGGAAGAACAGCATTGTGGCCATGTATCTAAAGAGTAAGACATGGTTTTTAGGAAATAGAGATAGAAAAGACTAATCAGGGGCTGGAAGAAATGGCTTAGTGATTAGGGCACTTGCCTGCAAAGCCAAAGGAACTAGGTTCAATTCCCCAGGACTCATGTAAGCCAGAATCACAAGGGGACGCATGCATCTGGAGTTCATTTACAGCTGCTGGAGGTCCTGGCATGCCCATTCTCCCCTCTCTCTCTCTCTTTCTCCCTCTCAAATAAATAAAGAAAAATAAAATATTTTTAAAAACACTAATCATTATATCCTTATTTAATTCCACATTTAGCCTGACATCGTTAACACTAAACTTGAAAAGTCAAGAAAAGTGATGATATAGTATAAAGGAAAACTAACTGGTTGGAATAGTTAAAAACTACCAGGGTTTAGTAAAGTAATTTTATCTGTAAACATTTAGATTGTGTCTCAAGGATTTATTTTGCCTTATCGCAAGACCAGATATTATTTGTTTATATAAGTCACTACACTGAAAAATAACTTTATACTAGATATAGAAGTTCAGCAGGTTAGCCTTTACTGATACTTATCTCATTTGCATATATAAATTGTCCTGCTGCTTCTCATGCCTTTGGCTCAAAGAACTTCTAGTGGCAGCTTGAAGTTGTTACTACCATGAGATGATCTTAGACAGTATTAGGAATGGAAAGAGGAACCCTCTTGCTAATGCCATTAATTTTGGAAGAAAAAGAAGAGATATCAATTAAGTAAACATGCATGGGATGCTATTTCACAACTTGTGCTTACTGCAGACATGATCATTGTGAATTGTAGTCCCTGAATATAAGGATCTGACTTCTAGTTGTAATTTCACTTGATTTTGAAAATTTCCCTTCTCCTTCACTTATCCCTATATATATATTTTTTTGCTCTAATCACTGTTTTGTCATAATATCAAAATCAGACCAATGATTAAAATCTTTGTCTCTTTTCCTGTGTTTCTCTCAAAATAGCAATATATGTTAGAAAACTGATACTAGTGATTTATATACCAAGTTTCACAATTATAAAATATTTTATAAGACACTAATAATTTTGTGAGGACAAATATTTAACAAAATTCATATAAATAAGTATAGCAATTAAACTGTCCTATACTATGTGCTATAAATATAGGTGTTTTAAATATGAGGACCTGAGATAAAATTAGAATGTATCATTAAAATACATGAGGATCATGACTCATTGAAATAAAACACTTTTATGTAAATTTTGTGTAAATAGCAAGGAACATTGATAATCAAGTGGGGAAGAATATTTTTAAAACTTTATTCCTATTTTGTTTATAATAGAAGCATATGCTTACTTCCTAAAACATAAAATTCAGAATCATACAGAGGCGATAAAGAGGATAACACTAATCTTACCACCTAAAATTTATATTTAAAACATTTTAATGAAGAATAAATATACTGTAACCTATATTTATAGAAATAGTTTTAATTACACTTGAGTAATTTTAAGTTCTTTGGCATATAGTAAATTATAATTTTGCTTGTGAATGTTAATTTTTAAAAATATTTTCTTCCTTATCTTCTATGTCTTTCCATCTTTTAACAGTGAAATGCCTTTTATATTCTACAAGGTAGAATTGAACTTGAAAACTATCTGCTTCTGTAGATATTTTACAATAGAAAAATCTTTCCATTTTGCCCCTTACATCATGGACAGGTCGATTTTCATTGAAAATGGCTTCAAGCTGGCTCTAATATTTACTCACTTATGCAGGTGCGTCTGTCAGCATGGAGTTTGTATCCCAAACCACACTCACAGTGGAAGGTGCCCGGAGTGTTAATGCAGCTCTGCTGGCAGCCTCCATTCACGAGCATACATTCATCGACATCTAGAGGAGGAAGACAGATGGCCAGATTGCAATGTCATTCCAATGTCAGCTTCGGAGAAGTGGCATAATATTTCTTTGATACACAGTATGTGTTACATTGCACAAAGGCACCATCTCTGTTACCACAAATCTATGCTTGTTTGATCCATTTTGCTCCACTATGTAAACAAGCAAATGTAGATAGAAACCTTATAGAGCTTTTTTTTTTTTTTAAGCCCAGTCACTATGAACATGGGGATTGTCTCACAATTTTTCATTATACACATACTGACTAATTAGACAGATCTTAGATATAGATATTTCCTTGGGGAAGAAAAACTGGAGGAGAGAATTACAATGAGCTACTATATCTGGAGCAGCACACACCAGTAGATAAACACCTATTATTGGTTTGACACTGCTGAATAAAGCCAGTAATGGAGTTAAGACCTTGAATCTCCTTCTCATGTGTTGTGGTTGACATCAAAGAAAGAACAGATGAATGCAAATAAACCTGTGGTTTTGGTGTACTAAAAAATGTGTAAGTTCATTTGCTCCCCTGATTCAGCTTCTCATTCAAGTTGCTGTTTTCTGAAATATTATGTTTATATGAAAAATGGTTTAGATTTTAGAATAAAATAGAAAGAAGATGAGAGATATTAGTGATTCCCAAGTTTTATGATTGGTCATGGTCATGACATGAATGTTATTCACTTTTCATTGAAAAAAAATTTACTTTCTCAGTACATGGACTTTCTTGTACAAAACTCAATCAGGACTTGTATATCTAAAACCACAAGAAATTCTCCCCAGTCTTATACAGGGTTTTCATATAGACAGTGAAAAGCTTCTAAAATTTCTTGCTTGCATGGTTGTAGTCCCAATATTCTGGATGCTCAGGCTGGAGGATCCTGAGTTCCAGGCCACAGCAGTATGAACTTGTGGGTAAGAGAAAAGAAGAGGAAGAGAGAGACCAAAAGATGGGGATAAACCTACATATAGATATCTTTTGGAAATATTCACATAAACAATTATCTTTGGGCTCAGAAATCTAGGTTTATAAAGGAAGCATGTGTCTCAGGTAGAGAACAGCCTGAGTCTTTTTCCTGCCCTGAAATCCAGAGTGTCTGGCAAAGAATATTTGCATGAATATAAGTGAACTGCTAGACAATTAGCTTTACAACAAGGAACATTAATACCACAGGAAGAAGAAATAATAAGAATAAAATAATAAAATAATAAAAATAAATAATAAAATAATAAAAGAAGAAAATGATAGAATAGCACCTTTTCATGTCAGAATTGGAAGATCTATAAGAAGCCTTTCTACAGAAATAAATAATCCAGCATATGGTCAGGGGGAAGAAAAAGTGGTTTTTTTTCTCTCTCTATTATTTTTGATTACTAGGCACTGTTTTTATTTAATATTATTTTATTTTGGGGGTGGTTGGAATTTTTTATAAGAAAGACAAAGAGAAATTGTGAGGGATAATTGGTGTGCCAGGGCCACTAGCCACTGAAGTCAAACTCCAGACGTATGTGCCATCTTGTGCATATGTGTATCCTTGTGAGAGTCACTTTGTGTATATAGCTTACTGGGGATCTGGAGAGCTGAACATGGGTCCTTAGGCTTTGCAGGCAAGTGCCTTACCCTCTAAGCCATATTTCCAGCCCTAGTATATTTTTCCTAAATAAAAATAACAAAAAACTGCAAGGGATATAGGTCACATCCCACATTTTAAAACCACTGATTCAATTTTTTTACATGATTCAGTATTTTCCCTTCAATAATAATATATTCTGTTGAAGTTCCTGATGCTTTTTAAAATAAATTTTATTTCTAAGATAAATATTAACAATGTGTCAAAGTATTAGAATTTTTATTGTATTTTGAGTCTTTGATAACCAACTTCTAGTTCTTTTCCATATAAACTAATGTTAACCCAGAATTCCCCATTTATTGCCTGTTTGTGCATGGATTTAATATTTATTCAATTTAAATTTTTATCTCTCTCTATTTGGGGTATTATTCTGCAAAGTTGTGATATAATCCTGACTCTTAACTCTGTCAGTCTCATCCTTAGGCTCCTTCCCACGTCTTTTATTTTGAACATATAAATCATACTCAGTTCCCAAGGCTATTATGTTTTACATACATAAATGACTTTGCCATGATATGAATTATGGTGTACCATTTATATATTTTTAGATATAGCAAAAAGTACCTGAAAGTATGTGCACAGATTTAAGAAGCTGCTTCTGAGCAGAGAAAAACATGAATGTTTTCAGTGTTGAGGGGGTGTCAAATAGAAAGATTTTTGCCATATCTCTGGTGCTCTAGTTGGTGTAAGAAAACATTATTTAGGTATTACGTACATAAGGAAAAGTAACTTTAGTGGAAAACATTATACTCTGACCACCTCAACCAACCCACTTATCAAATTTTAAGATTTTTCTCCATCAAAAGCAGTGAAAATAAGAAAAGAAAATCACAGCCTATTCTTAACATGACAGTATGCAAATTTTTCAGTGAGCTTTCTTTTAGTAAATGTTAGCATGCTCATAGCATGTTCATAGGCTTAATTTTCATTACAGTTGGAAATAAATATGACACCATATTAGACACACTCACAGAGCAAGAGAGAGATAGAGATAGAGATAGAGAGAGAGAGAGAGAGAGTAGAGAGAAAGGAAGGAAGAGCCAAAAGACAATCTAAAGTTCTGTGTACTTTGAGTCAAAGGGTCTTGGAAAAAATATCATATTATTGAAACTTACTAGTGATTCATCCTTGCCTCCTCAAAATTGATTTCCTCATTGATAACATAATTTAATTAAGAGGATCATGAGGTGGTTGGAATATAAATTTCCTTCATATCCTCAACTGTTTGTGATTAAGCTTCCTATTTAGTGTCTAGCTGACAGAGCCTTTGGAAGGTAGTGCTTTGCTAGAGGAGGTGTGTTGCTGGGGAAAGACCTAGGGGTTGGTGAGCCCAGTCCACTGTGATTAGAGCCAGCTTGCCCTTGCTGTGCACTCCCCACCCCTCATGTAAAGTTGTGAGCCAGCTACATGATTTATTTATTTTTCTTCCTTTATTATGCATAGAATTTGGGTTTAAATCACTAGTTCTTGACATTAAATGTGGATATTAACCAATGGGTAATTATAATTCCACAGACTAGTAAAGTTAAATAAATGGGAGATCATAAAGTGAGAATAGATACAAGGATTAGTGAGCTCTATGGGAATTCAGAGGAGGGAATTCCATTTGCCTCAGTGTGAGAAGGAAATACTGGAGGAAAAAAATGAGAAGTAACTGGCTACAGTCAGTGGGCAATTCAAAAATGTTATTGTTGGCAAGCACACAATCTGGAATTCAGAATTTAGATCTCTCTGGCAGGGGAATTCAGTAGAAGGAAATAAAGCTAGAAAACAAGCATCAAACCTTTAATTCTTGATTCTTTAATTCACTGATATATCATACAGATCAGGGCAGGTTAAGACATAATAGGCTGTGTTCACACAGTAGTAAATCAAACTTAGTAGAAGTTTAAAGAAATATAGTGGTGCAAAATATTAAGCAACTGGTTCAATTTTTTTTTCTTTGTTTTTTTTTTTTCTTTTTTTCCCACTCTTTCAGAAGACAGTGAATTGACAGCTTGTTTTAGTATTCTCTAATCCATAGTTCTAAAACCTGGCAGCACAGAGCCACTGGGTTAGTGGGAAAGATGCTGACACCAAAGGTCAATGCGTTGTCTGACCTCATTGGCTCCTTAAAAGGTCTGGGAATCCAAACATTGCATGAAACATCCAAAGATATTTTAATGTGGAGTTCAAACCAAGGTTACCTGTAAATTGAGGCCTTAATTACTCAGAGAAGTAGTTTAAAGCAGATACTGGCTGTTATCAGTATCTACTTTGATTAGGTGATTAGATGTAGCTCTGGGGATAGAAGCTGAGACCTGTGATTTCTAACAAGGGCCTCTCTGATTCTGATGCAAATGGTCTGTGACCAAAAATGTCACATTAGTTATATTATTTATTTATTTATTTTACAGAGAGAGGGAGAAAGAGAGAGAGAGAGAGAGAGAGAGAGAGAGAGAGAGGAGAGAGAGAATGGGAGTGCTAGGGCCTCCACCAACTGCAAACAAACTCCAGATGCATGCACCCCTTGTGCATCTGGCTAATGTGGGTCCTGGGGAATCGAACCCGAGTCCTTTGGCTTTGCAGGTAAATGCCTAAACTTCTAAGCCATCCCTCCAGCCCCACATTAGTTATAAATGTTAATATTTGGATCATGTTTGTAATTGTTTCACCAAATTAGACCAAATCAGCACAATATATGTAAATGAATATATAAACCAAAATCCGCATAATGTATCTGTTACCTTTTCATTGCTGATACAAAATATTTGATAAAAATCATTTTATGGTAAGAAGATTTTATTTCAGCTTTAGGTTAGACAAGGTGGCAGAAGCCTGGCAGCTGGCCACATTCAGTGGTGTTCATACTTAGCTGACTCTCTCCTTTTTATATAGCTTGGCAACTTGCCCATGAAATGGTGCCACCTACCATTAAGGGGATCTTCCCATCTTAACCTAATAGAGATAGTCCCTCATAGACATGCATAGTGGCTAAACTAATATAGATAATCCCTAGTAGATGATTCTAGGTCCTGTCACATTGATAACTAATATAAACCATAATATATGTTATATGTGTATGTATATATGTACACATGCATATGCACACATAACAATAAAGGAAATTTTATAATATTTAACTATTTATTCAAAACTTCTACATGCAAGCTATCAATATTGTCACTATCAATAAGCTAATAATTATTTCAGGACAATTTTAGCATTATATCATAAATATTATCTTCTGAAAAACACAAAGGAATCTTTAGGTCTTTTCTGATAGAATACCTCTGATACAGAATAAAACTGGGTTAAATTGCCATGTTAGGCACTCATGCTGAAGTTGCCACAAGTTATTTTCTCAAGATTCTGCCCTACAGAGTTAAAAATCAGAAATATCAATATTACATTAAAATGTTATTATCAAGTATACTACATGTGAAGAGACAATTTCTCAAAATTTTTTCTGAGCATTATATCTTCATGTTTGATGCCTACAGAAAGCCTTGCCCTTAGAATTGGAACTCCAGGACACTGTTGAGAATAGCAATAAAGTTATTAGAATTTTTTTCATCATTATCACCATGATATGGACCCATGATTCTACACTATAAAAGACTGTCATAAGGAATCAACTATGCCTGTTATTTTCTTTTTAATATCTTTTCTGCTGTATTTATTCCCTAAACTATTTTCCCAGATGGTCACAGAAAATAATAACTTTAAAAGACTTCACATTCTTATCAGCTGCATTGTGCACGTAAATGCTCCCTAAGATAACAATGGTCTATTGTTGTTACCATACAGTCAAAATTGTTTCATTTTTCTTTCTAGTCATTTACATAGGAACCAGAGCATGTTAAATTATTCTTCCATTTGCCTTTTAATATTCTTTTCTCAGAAACTTGTTGGGAAATAAGCAGTGCTTTCTGTTGAACATTGAATTATAGATGTGTAGGAAGCTTGAAGGAAATATTGAATGGTGTCTGGCAAAAATACAACCAGATTTCCATGGGGGCTAATTTTTACAATGGAAATTACTGTATGTATCAAAAGAACTTTTTCTTATAATCCCTTAGTATGTGACAGAATGAACTCCATAAAGTCACTTTATGGTGTGGCATTCACAATTATAAGTGATTTATGAATGGATGGTTAAATGAATGAGTGGTTTGAGAGTTGTTCACATTATTCCTATCAACCCATATTCACTTAGAAATCCCCCAAACTTTTGTCTTTGTCCTCTCTCTTCATTCTAGCATCAGACTTCTTATGTTCTTTCTTTTTATTCAGAGCATGTTTGAAATTATAGGGAGCAAAATAACTCCAAAATTGTGTGTAGTGAATGTCAAATGGTTACCTGCTTGGGATTTAATCACATTTCCCCTTTAATTCTAAAGAACACCCAGGTTTCTTTCTGGGAATCTTTCTCTCTTAAATTTTAAAGAAGCAACGTTGTTTAGTTAGATTAATGAACACCCTTAATTGGGGTCTGAATATAAAATGCCTCTCCTACGATCATGTGATTAGTCTTGCTAGAGGAAGTGGGTCAGTGCAGGGCGGCCCTTGAGGTTTTGTAAACCAGCCCCATTTTCTGCTTATACTCTACTTCCTGTTTGTCAGTGTGGTGAGCCAGCTTCCTAGTCTTGCCCCTGTGCCTTCTGTGCCATGAACATTTCCTTTGAAACTTTAAGCCAAAAATAAAAGTTGCATCTGGTTGGGTTTTTGATCACAGTAATGAGAAAATAACTGATACAGAAAATAGCTACTGAGAAGGAAGGATGCTGCTGTGAAAAGCCCGCAGTACTGGTTTGCAGAAGGAATGTCAAAGAGTTTGGGCCTTTGACAAGCTTCACAATGCAGTACGCAGTGTTAAGCAACTATTCTCATGGGAGATTTAAAGACTAAAATACTGCAAGAAACAAGTGCACTTGATGTTGGCTCTTGAGGTTTTAAAGGGGAACACAGAATCTTAGATACTGGGCTGGAGGCAGTTCATGCGATATTAAAAAAAAAGCTGATTTCATTCCTTACATGTTCTGAGAACATAAATACAGAGAATGTTTTTAAATAATGGGTTAATGTGTATGATGGAGGAAGTTTCAAGGCAGAATAGCATAGCATATTGTGAAAAGGTTTTTTTTTTTAATTTTTCAACTTCTCTTACTACAATCCATAGTGAAAGAGCCAAAACATAGAGCAGAAAGATGAAAAAAATGTTAACTTTGTAAGGAAAAAAAAATATGGGAAAATTTAATATTCTTGGAAAGGAGACTGCAGCTAACAGAGCAGTTGTAATTGTTAGAGATTAGCACCATTGAATAGAATCCTACACCTCTTTACAGGAAAAACAGGAAACATGACTTGGGAAAAACCCACTAATGAAAGGGAATGTCTGAAGAGAAAGAGGGTTATACTTCATCCTAACCTGCAGGAGAATTGGCAGCACTGTCCACATGGGACTGGTTTCACAAACATGAATGATGGGGGTCACGATGTCTTGATCTATAGTTTAAGAGAGCCACAGGCCAGGCAATGACAGGCAGCACTGGATCCTTTTTAAGGAGGCAGTAAGAGGCCAGTGCATGCGGCCATGAAAATGAAGTCTGAGTTCGAATGAAGACTCCAGAAAAGTAGAGATGGCAGCACCACAGGCCATCTGCCAAGACGTGCTATAGGCTCAGGTGGATCCCAGCTAAGTGAGAGGCCGTGGTTGCTACAGGAATACTGCTGGAGAAGCAGTGGTGCCCAAGCCTTTTGGAACACAGATGCTTTCCTAACAATCCTGGATCCTGGGCATGGAGCTTCAAGTTTTGATGTGTGCCCTGTCAGGTTATCATCTTGTTTAGGCCCAGTCTTTCCTTGCTGTGCCTCTATTCCTATATTGAAAGTGTTATAATTTGCATGTATGTTCCTCACAGCCTCAGGTGGTTTTTGTTTTTGTTTTTGTTTATCAAGGTAGGGTCTCACTTTAGTCGAATTCATGGCAATTCTCCTACCTCTACCCCCCTGCCCCCCTTCCCCCGAGAGCTGGGATTAAAGGTGTGAAAGGTATTTTTTATTAAGGTTAAACTCCCTGCTGAGCCATCTCTCCAGCCAAAATGCTAGTACATTAAGGATGCTATTATTGCCCTTTCTTTTCTCCATCCTTCCTATAAAATATATAAATATGTGCCCATTTTCTATACCAGGCCTTCACTAAGCAAGAAGGATGAGATATCTCAGCAAACACACTTTATTAAGAAAAGAGACAAATAGGACCTTTGAAGTTTTCCTTTGTGGTAAGCATTTGAAAAGAACCCACAATTTCATAGCAAATACATTTAGTTTGGTCTACGTAAAGTAAGGGTTAAAGTGGGAAAAAGATCATAATAGAGATGTGGCTGGGACTTGATTGTGAGGGTCTTTTATTCCACCATAAGCAGATAGAGAATAGATTACAGGAGTAGAGAGCTGGATGCAGAGATTCCAATTAATTTCTAGTGTCAAAATATGTATGAAAGTCGACAGAGGGCTGTAACAACAGCTCTGTCAATAAAGTGCATGCCATGTGAGCATGAGAACATGGGTTTTGGTCCCCAGCAACTACATAGAAGCCTAGTATGGAGACAAATACCTGTATCCCAAGAACTCAGAAAATGGAGACAGAAGGATGATGGGGGTGAGTTTGCTGGATATCTAGTGAGTATCAGGCTCAGGAGATCCAGTGTCAAAGATAAGGTGGAGCCTGATCTAGGATGACATTCAGAGTCAACCTTTGACCTCCACAGATGTCCATATGTTAATGGACACACACTCACATATGGAATGTGCCCACACACAAATATTCATACATCCATGCAAGTATACCCCCCACATACATATGCAAACTATTTTGTCCCAAGTTGACAAAGAGCTGGTATACCCTAGTGACAGGAGAAATACAAAGAATCATCTGTTTAGATATGACACTTAGAACAGAAATGAACATGACTTTGTGGCTAAGCGAGCCTTCAAGGTGAACAACCTTGAGAAACTGGATTTGGTGGCTATGACAGTCACTGAAATACCACAGTAATTGAGACATTTGTCATTAGGCAGACAGTCAATTTTGAACACAAATTATTGAATAGGCAAGAGAAGTGAGACATACCCTGGATATATCTGTTAGGTATTTGAGAATTAGGATCAAGATTGGCAGAAAACTAGGAGCTAAATTTCCAACTACCATCTATTGGCATGCATAAACATGAATATTAGGTGTCATCCACAGCAATTTCTCCAGTTTTGTCCATCTCCAATAAAATTACTAATTTCATGGTATCATATTTATTTTTCAATACATTTTAAAACTATTCACTTCTAATATTCACTGTCATCACATTAATTTGACATTCATGGGTGGCTGAAGTATCCTAAAATGCTCTTTCCATATGCTTTTTCTATGATGCATTATATTGATGGTTTACAAATAAAAATGTGGACTGGAGAGATGACTTAGTGATTAAGATGCTTGTCTGCAAAGCCAAAGGACCTATGTTCAATTCCCCAAGACCCACGCAAGCAAAATGCACAAGCTAGCACATATGTCTAGAGTTTGCAGCAGCTAGAATGGCTCTGGTGTGACCATTCCCTCACAAATAAATTAATAAAAAGAGTTTTAAAATAAAATAAAATAATGAAAATCTAATCAACTCTATATCTTAATTCTGACTTAGTTTTATAATACCATTCAATCACTTCAGTATTATTTTACTCCATCTGTGCACCACCCTGAGACTAAATAGTAAATTCCTGGTCAGCCTGAGCTAGAGTAAGACCCTATTTGGAAAAAAAAAAAATCTTCTCAGTGAAAAGGTATTAGGCTATCTGCATAGAAATAGTAATTTTAGCCACAAAAGTAGGTGATGTCACTGAGCATAAGCAAGTAGTTTAAGGGGAGAAAACTTTCCAGTAGAGAACATGGATGAGGAGCAGCTTTTAAGGCAGGAGCTAGGAATACACAGAGGTGACCGAGAAGAGCATGGCAAGAAATAGATGGAAAATTCAGTGTCTGGCACCACGGAAGGCAAGAGCTTGGATTTTTCAAACAGTAAAATGTCATCCATAGTTATCAATAAGGAAGTTAAAAGTGTCTATGAAATTTAGAAATGACAATTTCACTAAAGACAATGAGGAAAATAAAATGTCAATAAGATTTCTAACTAACAACTATTGGCATAATTATTGTTAGCTTATTTATGTTGAATATGTTTTATTCCATTACTATAAATTATTTGCATGCATTACCTTAATATATTACTGAAATGGCTCTATGAAGTAAATCCTTATATCTGAGGCATATATACTGTGATCAATCTGTGAAATTGTGGTATCTCTGAAGCAGATGCTAGTATCTTTCTACATGTCAAAACTAGAATCTACCTATGGAGTAGATAAAGGTGTTTCCCTACTTGGTAAGGGTTAAACTGAGGTAAAGAAAGCCATTTAACTGAGTAACTGAATTGGCCCCAGGCTTCACTGGGTGGTTGAAGAAATAAAGATGACAAGAGATAGAAAGAGAGTTAAGATATGCCTTGTAATAACTCTGACAGCTGAAAGAAAGGATGTGCAGTTGGACAGAAAAGTGTTATAGTGAGAGATTTCTGACATGACACTCATAGTAGATTAAATACTCATGCAAAGGGGCTGATGGAAAGCTGATTTAAAGATAAAGGAGAAGGGATTGTTCAATCATTGAGAATCGTAAGTATATTAGTGTGCTCCCACGGATGGTATATGTGTTGAGAGAGAATCCCATGGGTCACAGCTCCTACATGTTCTTGCTGGGTATGCTAAGAATGCACAGCTCCTCTTCACTCTTTCCCCAAGCCATTTTTAGGGCTGTATTTCCACCAAATGAAAAGCTATGATTTTTCAAAAAGAACAGACTTGTGTTTGGATTCCCCAAGCTCAGTATTTCTGAGGTAACCAATGGCATGTGCAGACATTCGTAATGCATCCCTTTTGTCTGTGCTGTGGATTTTGGGAGAACATGGAGGGCAGGAATTGACAAAGAGCAACTGACACTCTGGCTGTTGCTTCCAACATAAGTAACAAAGTCCTTTGTTTCTGACCTGTAAGTCTCATGTCTCCTGTCAGCATCCATGAGAGATGCAGTGACAGCTTAATTTATTAGTATACAAGTAAGGAAAAATCCTAGGCCCTATGCAGATCTTGACAGTATACAGAAGAGAAGCCACATGCAAGACCACCTATTGCTCTAGTGACAATATGTCTGTTGCAGAATGAAAGGACCTTGGGATCCACAGAGGATTATCCCCTTTCTCATTGTTTTACTGATCTTTATTGATTGGTTATTAGTAAAAGAAACTTTACTGATGCAGCATGATACTGCATAGATTACTGCTCTGCCTAAATTTGATTTTATAATCTGACCCTTTGTGTTAGCTCAGTACAGAAGTAAAAGATGACATACTGGAAAGTTTTGATATAATTTTACAGAACAGCAAGGACATGGTAACCCGACTTAGACAACTACAAGCTTGCTACTCTGAGGACAGAGATAGAAATGACATCTGTTCTGCTCACCATTTTCTTTCTGTTCCTATTTTGGTTGGTTGTCTTGTATTAATCATAGTTGTTGCATGATAAACACTTATTCAAGCAGAAATGAAGGGTAAAGGATGGATCTTAACTTGAAAGATAAAAGATAGCTATATGGATAGCAAAATGATTAAGACATATGAAAGAAAGAAGGCAGAGGAGTAGGATCTTGGTATCCAAGAAGTAAAGATTTTATAAAAATGAATGATAAATATGGTTGAATATCAATATTGTTGGGGAGCAAATGAAACTGGCAGGATAAGGCATCTAAAGGGTTTTGAAATCAGGAGTTCTTTGTGATATCCAGAATGTTTACAAAAATTAAGGGTCTAGGGAACAATATTTTTAAAAATTGTTTGCCTAAACAGAGAATAATATATTTCCTTTATTTTATTTTATTAATTTATATTTCATTAATTTATTTATTTGAAAGTGAAAGAGATAGAACATGTCAATGCCTCTAGGCTTTGAAAATAACCTCCAGACACATGTGCCACCTTGTGTACTTGGCTTACATGGATTCTGAGGAATCAAATATGTATCTTGTATCTTGAAAGGCAAGTGCCTGAACCACTAAGCCATCTCTCCAGCCCCCAAATTTCTTGTTTATTAAAAAGTTATATTATTGCCTCATCTCAGCATTACTTAATATCACTTAATATAAACTGAAATGATCAGAGTGTAACAAAGCTGTGATATATTTTGAAACAATATTATCATCATAGTCTTTCCTTATGGGAACAAGAAGCAATGAAAGTAAGGCATGTGCAGACAGTCTACTTCAAACATTTAGCTTCACACATCTAATTATACACAAAGTTGTTGGAACTTCATAGTATTAAGAAGCAACAAGATGGCAAACAGGTAGATGAGCCAATAGAACTTAGCAATCAAAATTATAATATATAGCTGAAGTTGCTTAACTAAGTTTTGCTACTTCTACTTTCACTTGGTCAAAATGAGCTAATTATGATCTAGATCTCAGTGATGAGAAAAATCCCCTGTGGGCTGATAGCTGAAGGTGTTATTTCCAGAAATGGATGCAGCAATTACTCTAGGGATTTGGTTTGGTAAGTAGACAATTTGAGCCAAACACACAGTCCATGTTTTGGGAAAAAAATGAATGACATGTTCCTCAGAGATTTCATTCTTTTAGTCAGTAAATGGTAGTAGCTTTCCTCTGGAGTATTATGCTAATATTTAGATGCGGATCAATAGGTATTTCCTAAGTAAGTGACAAAAAGAATTACTATAGGATAGAGGAAAACCAATACTGGGCTCAGAAACTGAAGGCAGATAATACATAATGCCTCTTGGTTGACTCCTTGCTTGACTGAGGTAACTGATATGGATCTAGGCATCATTCAATGACCCTTCTGAAGGCCTTTGCAGGTGTCAAGAATGTGAGGAGCACCCAAAGCCCTAGATATTCAGTCACTCATTTTGTGAGGCTACGTTTTTCCCCCAGGTGATAGGACACAGGCGGAATGCATCCTAGATACTCTAACTCATAAGTGAAATATAAGGGAAGATTCCTGACCCAAGCCTTCCTCATCGATTAAGAAACTACAAGAAAACTCTTCTAGGAAAGTGAACACATGGCTGGCCATCTCAGTTCAGTGGTTTGCTTTGGTTAGACTATATTTTCTCATACCTGGGATTCCAAGAAAAAGTAAGATCTGCAAAGGAAGTGAGAGATATAAAACTAAGAAACACACAGACAAACAAACAGTGAAGTTGCGATAGTCGATATGCCCTGAGCAGCTCTGTTCCTTGGCAGCTGTGTGAAACAGATAAAGCTATGAATTAAAGGTTAGGAAATCAGCTGGGTGTGGTGAAACATGCCTTTAATCCAAGCACCCAAGGTGGCAGAGTTAGGAGAATTGCATGAATTTGAGGTCACTGTGAGGCTACAGAGTGAATTACAGGTCAGCCTGGGCTAGAGTGAGACACTACCTTGAAAAAAAAAAAAAAAAAAAAGGTCAGGAAAGGAATTCAGGAATCAACTTCTCTTTCTTCCATTATCTTCAAATCAACTCTCCAACCCTCCCTCCTTCCTTTAGTTTATTTAATTTTTACTTACTTATTAGAGAGAGAGAATGAGAGAGAGAGAGGCAGATAGAGAATGGATGTGCCAAGGCCTTGAGCCACTGTAAACAAACTCGAGATGCATCTGCCACCTTGTGCATCCAGTTTATGTGGGTCCTGGGGAATTGAACCAGGGTCCTTTGGCTTCGTAGGCAAGCACCTTAGCCACTAATCCATATCTCTAGACCCCCTCCCTCCTTTCATTGACTCTACACATCCAAATCAAAATGGTCACATTAGCTAAAGCAATTTGGTTCTTTTTATAGTATGCAGATATTTTTCAGTTAATAGCTTGCATGGGAGTTTGACAGCAACTGTAATAACAATGCATCAATATTGATTTTTAAAGGCCATCGTAGTGCTTTTATCTGTCTAGAATTTTCCCTTCTTCACTTTCCCCAGTTCTATGACCGCCTTTCTGGTGGGCTGGGATAAAATGGGGCCTTGCTTATTTCTATGCCTATAATCACTACCACCAAACTATGGGTGGGTACAGGACCCCTGGCTGAGGCAACCTGAGTCCTCCATCTTATCAGTCACAGAGAGCAGCTGAAGGAAGTGAAGAAAAACAGAATCCTATGATAATTTGTTAAAGCTATTAAAAAGAAGCCCGTGTGTGTGTGTGTGTCTGTGTGTGTAAAATCACCATATACAAGTCTGGTTTGGGGAGATGATGACTCAACTAACAAACACACTGGTTATGTGAGCATGAGGAATTGAGTTCAGAACCCCAGCACACACATAAATGCTCAGTATAGTAACTTAAGCCTGTGATTCCAGCACTAAGAACATGGTGCCAAGGAGATCCCTGGAGCAAGCTATCTAAATAGACAAGCCAAACTGGTGAGCCCTGGCTCAGTAAGCAGTACTAACTCAATAAATAAGGTGGAGAACAACTGAAGACAATACACAGTTTCCACCCTTGGCCTCCACATGCATACACATGTGTGCATGCACACTGACACACATACACATGTGCCCACATGCACATAAATATTCATCCACACATGCACACATATACACATGCAAAAAAAAAAGTAAAGATTGGAAGAGTCTCCCTGAGAGCACTAATCACTGATGGGTGGCAGAATCAGAGAAAGAAAGAGAATTCTGGGAATACTACTTAAGTGCCTGGATATAGCCATACCTGAGAGATGGACCACAACTGGATCTCAACACTATACAATGTAACAGCCCACTACAACTAAACTATAACAATAATTACTTAACTTGGTGTGATAAGGATTTATCTAAGTTATAAACAAATGAATCTTAATTAATCTATGTGTTATCCCAAAACACGGCCATCCTCTTGGATGACTCAAAATTATATCTTAAATGTGTCTGTTTCCCCATATTCGCAACCTAAAACAAGTCACATTTTTGTGTACTTGTGAGTACTTCTGAGACAAGAATTGTTTTCAGGGTGCGAATAGTCCTGGCTATTTTAAGTAAATCTATTGTATGGATAAAATGGGAGGGGAGGCTAAAATATTGCTATGGCAACAAAAATAATCCCCTGAGTGAAACAAGATTACTGACCGTGACTCTGTCGAGCCTATTATTGATTGTTTCCTGGTCTATGCTTCTATGTTCTGGATATCTAAGAAAAAAGAAAAAAGACATGCTAGGAAAGCAGCTAACACTCCTTAGATTCCTGCAAAACGCTGGGCACTTTATGCTTTATTGTACCACCTTTTACCTTTCTTGAAACCCTATGAGATATGAATTAACATGGATTTTAAAGACAAAACCAAGTCTCCAAGAAGCTAAGCAATTTATATAAGTCTTATTAGTAACACGTCTGGGATTCAATTCAAATAAAAAGCAGGAAATTTTGTATCTGTTGCCAACACTTTTTTTAAAACAAGCATGCAGTTATTGCCTATTATCAATGATGGTTTAGTAATTTTTGCTTTGTTCATAGGAGGATAAGAAATAACTAGATGACAATGTGTAATAAACTGTTAATTTATTTGCTGATGTATCTCTTTGCCTCAATTCTCTCACCTAATGTCTAATTTGTGATCAAGTCTAGATACTAACCAGTATGTATCAAATGATAACTCTGGACAGGGGTAATGGGGTGGACAGGGCTATGAGGTATCACAATGGGAGGTTTTTCCACAAGATTTTACTTGTAACGAATATTTTGGGTTTATAATTTTATAAAATAATATATTATATATCTTGGAGCAAAAAGGATAATAGCATTAAGAACCTAATTTGTAAAGGTGCTTTCATGATGTTTTACATGTTTTCCACTGAATATTTTCACTGTTGTGATATTAGATTAAGTCTGATGGAAGAGACTCTTATCTGTGGAAGATAAAATTGATATATACTTATCTTAAGTACTATATATATGCTTTTCACTTTATTGTTCAAAACATTTACTTAAATATTACCACTGATAGAATAGTCTGGCCCCTATATTCTCTGTCTGTTGCTTGCTGTCTATTCTTCTTGCCTCACTCTATGAAGTTGGTTATTTTATGTGTGGTAATATGGATATAAAATGTCTCCTGGAGTCTCATGTGTTGGTGATCAGGCTGTATACTCAGTCACAGAGCTTGCTAGACAATGGGATGGATCTTGGGATTTGGTTAGTCCAGCCTTATTTGGTGTTTCCCAGCCAGCTCACTTTGCTATCCTCTCCTTGCTGCTGATATATGAAAATATGAGCTGACTACCTGCTCTATCATGCTTTTTTCCACCATGATGAAGCTTTGCCTCAATGCTGTAAGCCTGAAATAAACCCTTTCCTCCCATAAGCTACTTCTGGTCAGGTGTTTTGCCCCAGCAATGAAAAGGTAATTGCTCAATTATATGTAGTATCTATTATTTATTGTTGCAGTCAATTGAGAGGTTAGTATGTCCTATATGCCTAATTCCATACTATTTGAAGGACTCCAGTAGGATTTTCAGATTTCCTAATGTAAATTGTTTTGTTTTCTTGGTAAGTCAGATGACAAGATTTTCAGGAAAGAGTAGGAGATATGAAAAAACATACATTTTCTCTCTCTTTATGAGGACAGAAAGAGCTGCTATTATCAGTTTTATAAACAACATTTAGAGCTTGATTCTCTTCTAATTTATGATTTACCTCATATTTGATTGGCTAATTTTGTATTCACAATGAATAATACATTCATGGCTTTCAGTAAATTTCAACTCCTAGAACTTTTATTTCTGAGTAGTAGTTAGTTTTAAATCCCTCTAAATATTATTGAGCTATCTTTGTGAATATTGTTAAGCTACCTGAAAGCACTTTTTCAGTCTTCCTTTGAAAACATGTTAGGTAAGACAGAAATAGCTCTGAATCCAGGACTAGTGATTTCCCAATACAGAAAAAAGAGATTCACTATTCATGCAAGTGCCTCATGCACCATGAAGTAGAAGAAATGGTATTCATGGCAATTGTGTATACACAGTTGTAAATTGTTTACATCCTTTAAGATTTTTGAGCAATTCTTTAGCATATACTTTAAGAAGACCATCTACTAACCTTAATATCCCTATCACAGCTGCTCACATGGTTGCACATGAACTGTCTCCAGGCCCAAAAGCCACAAAGCATGGACCATCAGTTACTATCGCATTGCTAGGAGAAAAGACCTGATCAGAGCTGCTTATGGAAAGAATAGCATTTAATTTGGCTTACAGTTGGAGGAGAAGGTTCATCATGGCACAGATAGCCTTTTTAGCTGTGGCCTATAAATAAAGAAGTTCCAGGGAAAAGTAATGTTTTTCTTTAACTGCCTTTACCAATTGCTGGTAATTGTATCTACCTACCCATTGGTGACATACTTTGTAGATATCAGAACCAAGATTCTTCAGCCTTCCAACATGGACTGGAGGCCAGAAACTCTCCAGGAATTCTTAAGCTTTCAGCATCAGATAAGTGCTATGAGATACCTAGTCTTGTGGACTGGGTTCACAGACTCTGCACTGCAACCTTCAGATAGTGTTGGACTGGTTAGCCCTTATCTTGTAAAGGAATCTAATAAATTCCCTTCTAAAATATAACCATATGCATCATCTATTTATCTAATCATCTATCTATCATTTACCTATATAATCTCTCTATCTACCTTCCTACTCTTGTATCTATCTCTATCTAACATATATCATTCATACCTATAAATATATACTTTGTTGGTTCTGCTTTGCTAAAGAACCCAGACTGATACAATCCCTTATCTTCTAGAATGTTCACTATTTTATTTCTTTCAATTAATTATTTTTAATTTGAAATAATAATAAGTAAACTTGCAGACATTGGGTTTTCTGTAACAGGTGATTAATGTATTCTAACTGGGGTATTGGCTATCCTGAAACTTACATATCTCCATTTGGAAAGGCTTGTGAGTAGCTGAGAAGTAACGTGTGATGGTCCCAGATCTCCTCAGCACATGCTGCTGAGCACGCTCTCGGGATGCTGCAGCTCATGCAGTCATTCACTCAGAAAGAAGGCAAAAAAATCTCTTTGCTACAATCCCATCAACAGATAATTTCTCTACCTAAAAAACTTTCAGGCAGATACAGTGACCAATCACATGTTCTCCTTCATCTTTGGCTCCTAAACTGGCACAGCTTGAGTTTCAGGCATACTTAACATGCATTTCTTTTTCTATCCCAATTATTCCCTACTGGACATTGTTGAACACTATGACTCACTATATGTCTTGGTTTTTGGGGCATGATTTTCTTTTACTTTTCTCAGATTCTATTTTGCCTTTACTAGTCTTGCAAACCCCTACTCTCTCCCTTTCCTGTGAGGGCCAATGTTTCCCGAGTCCCTCAGGTTCACACCACACTCCTTATTGGGGTATGTAAAACCTGATATCTGCTACTGCCAAGTCAAGTAGTTTCTCATTTTAATGATAATTACATCAGATGATTTTATTTTAAAACTTGTCATCTTGCATATTATTCTAACATATACTTGAGTCATGTTGAATTAACAATACTCACTAGTGATTCTTGAGTACTGAATTACTATATTTGTAAGAATTGATGTTATAGTAAGCCATTAAATTCTCCAAATAACCTTATGAAGTGCACACAATGGAAGCCTCAAGCGAGAGATGAGGAAATTGTGGCACATGGAATTTAAAGCATGTCCTCGCTCATATGTGTGCTAACTATCATGCTACATTCAGACCCAGGGTCCTGCGGCCAGTCCTGATTTGCGGTCAGGTTTCTTTATGTGTTGCACTGTCTCATCACAGGTCATGCTCTACTGTCTGGAATGTGTTTCTCTACTCATTCTCATTGGAGTTAAGAAATCTTAAAACTCAGTGCAAGTAGGAAGTTGATTTATGCTGATTCTCATTATATCCACAGTACTGCAGAGACTCTCAGATAAATCTCTATTATTGCATCAATCTTGATGTTATATTTATTAATTCCATGAAAGTACATCCTGCTATTCAGTTTTTCTCTAACACTAGTGGATAAAGTTCCAATAAGTACCCATTGAATAAAAATAAAGCATTGATCCTAGAAGTGACTTAAATCCATCACTTTGATTTCATCTAATAAGGGTCCTTGGAATTTAGCATGTATAGAAATCTCCAGGGATCTTGTGATGATCAAGAATACAATTCTTGAGATGTTGTGGAAAATCTAGTATTCTGTGTCTCTGGTAACCTCCAGTGATGTCAGCACTGCTGGTCCTCAGCCATGCTTTGTTTTTCAGTGGTCTAATAAGCAGCTTTTAATCTTTAATGCATAACCAAGGGGAATTTTCTTCAATGGGGATAATCATAATTCAGCATTCTAGGACATTGTCATTCAACAAGTCTCAGAATACAAGGATTTGCCTATTGCCCAGATTTCATGGTGATTCTGAAAATGTAGCTCTATACTGAGAAGTATGACGCCCAAAATCGGACATTTAAAGTAAATTGCATTTAAGAAGCTCTAAAAAAGCTGAAGAGTCAGTTTATTCCATTATTTATGCATGACACGTAGCCTCTGGTTTAGTGGCAAGATCCAAAAGAATGTTTTAATTGTCTCCCTCTCTCTCTGTCTCTATGTGTGTATAATCAGTTTTATGATTTTGAGAAAATAAACTAGATTATTTGTCACTCCTCAGTCAGTAAGAATTTTATGAATATGCTAGGAATCACTGACGCATTCAATTGTAAAATTAGAAAAGACCTTGGAAGGAAAACTGTTCTAGACTCCTATATACTAAAGGCTTCCCTTCTGTAACATTCTTCACAAATGATTATTCAGATCTTTATTAAGTACTTTCAGTTATAAAAAGCACATTGTACATTCTTCTTGAGTCTTCCCTTTTTTCTGTTATTCTTGTTCTTAGTATTGTAGAACATAATCACATTATAAAACATTTGAAAAGCAAAAAAAAATCTGTAATTGTGGTTTCTTTCTTCAGAGAAAAAGTTATTTTAAAGAAATTTTTATTTTCATTCACTTATTTTTTGTGTGCAAGTGTGAGTGCAGGCATACATGGCCTTTACACACGTGGGGAGATTACAGAACAATGTTCTGGTCTGTCCTTGCTCTTTTCATCTGAGACAGGGTTTCTCTGAATCTTGCTCTGAAGTGGTTTCTTTTGCTGCTTTTGTAGAGTGCATCCAGGAAATCCTCCTGCCTTCACCCCTCAGATTACAGAGGCCCACCGTGGTTTTCTTATGTTTATGTGGGGTCTGAGGTTTGAAGTTGGATACTCTGGCTTAAAAGGCAAGCATTTTATCCACTGTCCATATCCCCAGCCCCTAAATAATTATTTTAAAACATAAAAAATTATACATAAGATAGAATCAATAAAACAATGCATTATTTTGTTAATTATTTGGTAAATTTGGTGCCTTTTAAAATTTGCACATTATTGCTATAACATGCTGTGTTGTTTTGCATGCCATACATTATTTTGAGTGAATTTTTGTTTACACTTTCATTCATTATTTAATTGCCTTCTCATATTCTTTACCTATACTTTTTTTTTCTCTGATGTTCATAAAAACCAAAAGCAGGATTTCTAAATCTAGTGTTCTTTGTTTCTTGACTTTTTCTCTTCTTTCAATCAAATCTCCAAGAAAGATCAATTTTATTGAAAGTGCATCTATAAAGTATCTAAGATTTAAGTATTTAATTATAAATCCTTTAAAATAATTACATTTTCCTTTAAAATAATCACTTACTATGTAGTTAAAAGTGACTTCTCTAAATACAAAATAGTTCATAAATAATCTGATGCTATATTACTTCATGTTATCTCAAAAACCCTTGTGAATGAAGAACAAATTTATTTTCTGTCATACCCTAAATGTAATACAAAAACTGGGACACTGATTATCTATAAAAGTCTCACCAGGAAAAACAAACAAACGAACAGTAGTGTTCTTTTTTTAATTTTTATTTTTTAATTTTTATTAACATTTTCCATGATTATAAGATATATCACATGTGTTTAAATTTGCTTAATGTAGTGAAATAAATTTGAAGTGAAGTAAATTAATTTAGGAATCTCTCTGTCCTTAAGTTCTTTTTTGCTCTAAAATTGATTTGCTAGGGAATTATTTAGTGATAAGTTAACATATGTAAACAATGTTGCAGAATAAAAGTAAGCATGAAAACAATAGGCATGTGGTTCATGACTGTACTGCCTCTAGAACAAAATACTGAGCATCTTTAACTTTTGAAATTTTTGACACTACTTCACAGTCTGATCCTGTTTTCATTTCTTTATAATCTCTGTCCTCTGAGCTTTCCTCTAGTTTCACAATGGCCCGTATCTCTACCTCACAAAACTAGCCCTTCTCTCAGTTTCTCCCACAATCCCAACAAACCTGTGTGGTATGTTGGTTGTCCCCATTGTTCTTCAGATTATTTTTCTTAGGTTCTGACTCTCCCCCCCATCCCCCCCGTCCCCCGCCTCCAGGTAGGGACTTGCTTTAGCCCAGGCTGACCTGGAATTCTATATGTAAGTTTCTGGCTGACTTTGAACTCATGGAGATCCTCCGACCTCTATCACCCCAGTGCTGGGATTAAAAGTGTGCACTACTACACCTGGCTTCATATATTTTTGCTTAGCTGGCTTTGTTTGACCATGACAATTAGAAATCATGCTAATTTACAATGCTAGTTTACAGAATGGAGTGCAAGGTTCTTGCATACAAACTCTAGTCCTAAAATAAAAATCTAAATTTGTGTACTATACCATTCATTCTTGCAAAGGCTTTCATTGTGCTGGCTCACTCAAAACCCTAACCTGGAATGATCTGTTCATTTTCCTAGCTAAAATGCTCCCATCTTTCAGGTCTCAGTTGAAACTTTTAACATCTCCACAGTTGAACTTGTTTAGTTCCCAGGAAAACAGTGAAAGCATTTTCCATGTTCTTTCTCATTCTACCTTGCTATATCATTACTCAAAAATACTTGTTAAAATATTTTTTTAATTAATTTATTTATTTGACAGAGAAAGAGGGAAAGAAAGAGAGAGAGAGAGAGAGAGAGAGAGAGAGAGAGAGAGAATGGGTGCGCCAGAGCCTCCAGCCACTGCAAACAAACTGCAGACACATGTGCCCCCTTGTGATTCTGACTAACATGGGTCCTAGGGAATCAAACCTGGGTCCTTTGGCTTGGCAAGCAAACTCCTTAACCGCTAAGCCATCCCTCCAGCCCTCAAAAATACTTTGGTATTCTTGTCTACTGTAATATCAGATCATTATGGACAGGAAATAAAGAAAATTAAATTTTATATAGTTATGATTTGCATAAAATTAATCTCAAAGTAATTTGACATTTATTTATTGTGAATTCAGTATATTATCAGTCCTATGTGAGATACATATCAGAAGAGAAGCTGACTCAGCTTAAGTACATTGCTCAAAGTCAGACTCCAGATAAGTGATGGCCCGGCTAAAAGACAGAGGCATACTTCTTAGTTTCTGATTATAAACCTAGTGCTCCTTTGCCTTCATCTTCTACAACATATAGTTATCTTTATATGTTGGCAAAGGTAAATGAGCTCCAACATGTATCATACCTCACCATAGTAGATACCCAAGAGAGATGCATTACTTTAAAAACTAATTTATATACAAACACACACACACACACACACACACACACACACAAGCACACACATGTGTCACTTTGAACAAAAATTGCATGCCTAAAAATTAAAAATAAAATGGTCTAATAAAATAATACAGTAATTCCCTTGCTCAGAGACACATTTCCAATGCAAAAGATTCAGTGATGCTATGAATATACTGCATCCAGTTTAGAGGTATTCTGATAAATGTTAGAGAATGGATACAAATTTAAATCAATCCTAATTTTAGGGAGCTGATCTAATTTAAGAAGAGACAATGCTGTTAGGACCTGATATGCCAGTATAAGGAAAACACATTCCAGGGTTATCATTGAGGACTTTCTCACTGCAGGCAAACCAGCAATAGATGAAGCTCTCAGTGAGAGTTGGACAAGGAAATTTGTAGGGGCTGAAGGGCTCCAGGAAAGAAAACATGTGTCTAGCCCTTGTGCTCTTTCTTATACTGCTGTTAGGAACGTGATTTTGTAGCTTCACAAAGGCAGCACAAATGAAAGAGATGGAAAAGTACAGGCTAGTCACATTCAAAGGGAAGCACAAGCTGCCTGGATTCAAGCTGATAACGCTGAATTGGTCTAGGGACGGTTTCTCTTAAATTCACACTTGGTGCTCAAGAGGCTGTGCCCAGAATTATCAGCTATAAGAAGGCACTCTAATTTAGCTTATGAAGCAGGTATTGCTCTGGTTGAATGGACATTGATTGGAAATTGGAAGAATGTGCTGTAGTAGGTCAGGATTTCATAATGCATGTCTCAAAAATGGGAATTTTACCCAACATAGAAACTTTATTTTAAAGTAGACTTTAATTTGTAGACTTGTACTTACGAAGAAGATGGCATTTGCCTTTCTACATTACATCATGACAGAGAAGAACTTAAAATCTCAGAAAAGATAACAGCCATAGGAGATGTTGCCTCACTAGAAAGAGACACCCAGAAGGGAACAATGTGAAAATATTGAAAAACGTACAAGATTTATTTTGCAATTAACATTCTAGTCTTAAAATACTAAAATAAAGAATAATATTTAATCTTTGCAAAATTTAAGCTTTCAACTATAAAGAAAAAATACCCTTCTAGTCTTAGGTGGAAAGAGATTAAATAATAAAAATTTTCCTTTTATTAAGTAAAACAAATTAGTTATATTAAGAAAAGTAGAAATATATTGAAATAACATTGATTTATAACCTTTGGCATGGCATGATTAAATTAAAAGGAAAGAACCATGGAAAACTATGTAACTATTGAAAATTAATAATTTCTGTTTATATACACTGCCATCATGATTTTGTAAATAACCTTCACTTTGCTCCTGTAACACTAATTAAGCTGATAAGTTCCCCCAAATAATTAAAAATACAAGGGAAGGAATTATATTGAAAAGAGAATGAGTGAGACTAGGAGAGAGGTAAGAGAGGGTAGTGCTGGTAAATATACTCAAAGTAGCTTTTATATCCATTACTATTCATAGGTAGCATATATGCTAATAAAAACATTGATAATTATTTGAGATGAGATCCTGTCTATTGTATGTGCTAATTTGGGAGGCGGAACGAGGTCATACCCAATATATATTCATATATATACATATATACATATATACATACACATACATACATACATACATACATATATATGTGTATATATATATACACACACTATCTATGTATATATATATATATATATATATATATATATATATATATATATATATGACTATATATATACATATATATGTCTGTAAATGCAAGTACATATCTAGAATATATACACATGTACACACACATATACACATTTTGTAAATGTTTATAAGATTACTACTAAGGAAGTACACAGCAGCAATACTACAAGTTAAGATTGGGTAAAGGGAAAGATGCTCAAAGGTTAGATAGGGTTACAAAAAGGAAAATTTCACTTTCTCACTATTAGTTATACATGTTATAAGAGTGAATTATTCCTACAGTTTTTAAAACACATAGGTAATGTTAAAAAAATGGGAATCTGAAACCATCAGTAACATGTGGCTCTCTGTCAGATAAAACCTATGTTATATTTTCACATGTAATGTCAGCTGCCATCGTATGTTTGGGAGTTTCTCCTTTAACTTCCTCAACAGCATAACAAGGACTACAAGCAAGGATTATTGCTCAAATTTAAAATCTCAATTTCAAGAAAAACTAAAATATCAATAGAAATTTTATTTTTCAAAATTGTGTTATTACAAAAAAAGGGTGATCTTTTTATAGGTTGTAATGTATTCCCAAGTAACTACAAACACATGATATAGTAATTTATATCTAATCACAATAACAAGATAAGTTTTCTTAATGAGGAAGTCTTTATTATTTTATTTTATTTACAAATTCTTTAGAAAATATACTATATACAAAGAATTGTATGTAATTCAAAACTGATTACTGTTGCTTTTTTAACAATAAAATCACATTTGATAAGGAGTTGGTTGTATATTCTTTCAGCTATTCCACAGACAGTAATTATCCTTTTTTCTATTCTAAATCATTTATGTAAACCATATGGCACATTTAGAAATATTTCAGTCTCTAATTAAAAGTGTCCATTCAAATTAAACAAGGTCACCATAGAAACTATCTTGAGATCTACCATAATATTTTCAGAGGAAAAACATATACAGACCCACTTCCATGTAAAGCTATCTGCAATCTTAAATTGGTTTGTGGCATAAAACATCAGAAAATAAGGCACATCAATAGTTGGTCCCTTAAATATGCAAAGAAAACTAAAACATCAGGGAAACAAGGAACTGGGCAGGAAAAGGAGCATCTGCTATGTGAGTAAGTGTAACTAGCTGTGAGCATGCCTCAGCTCAAACCATCTACACTCTGATCTTGGTAGCCTGGTGCAGTGGATGCTACCAGACCTGCCATCATCCTTCAGGGCAAACGGGCTCATACACCGGGTACCCAGTGCTACACTGTGCAGCCTACAGATGTCACTCCCCTTGGAAAGCTCTCACTCCTTGTCATACACTCTATCCCATATTTCCTTCCCAGAGAGTCTCAGGGTTAACAGCCTGGCTCTGGTTCAGGGGAGAACTAGAGGGAAAAGCTATCTTGCTTGTGAGCTTAAGTTCTTCTGGCTGCAACTCTGAAATTTCTCCTCCCCATTCATAGTTCTTACCTTCCAAACTTGTTATTACTAACCTCCCTCCTGTTCACAGTAACACCCTTACTAATCTATATTTCAGAATCCATTTCCAGGGAACCCATACAGTGACAGTTTTTAAATCAATTTTGAAAATACAATTCACAAGAAAAAAAATTAAGAAATCTAGTAAAATGTTAATTTTGGAATTAATTTGGTTTTCACTTCTCTGTGAATATATATTTATAAACATGTACCATATTTCCAGGGAGTCACACTTTGTCATTAACTCAGTTTTAAGCAAGAATTTATTAAAGGGATTACTGAATTTCTACTCTAAACCTCATGAATCTATCTATATCTGTCATCCATCTATCTATCTATCTATCATCTATCTATCTATCTATCTATCTATCTATCTATCTATCTATCTATCTATCATCTATCTATCTATCTATCTTTAATGAAAGGAGATAAAAGTGTGCCAAGGAACTGGTTTAACTGGCTGACCCAAGGAGCCTTCTATCTCTGCCCTCTCTGAGCAATGAGTTTCCAGGCATGTGTACTGAATCTGGATTTTCACATGGGTGCTGAAGATCAAACTCATCTCTGCATGCTTGTATAGTAAGTGGTCTTTTCTGCTGAGCCATTTCCCCATCCTTAATATCAGACTTTTAATTAGTTTTTGTTTTATTTATTTATTTGAGAGTGACAGACAGAGAGAGAAAAAGAGGCAAAGAGGGAGAGAGAGAGAGGGAGAGAGAAAGAAGAGAGAAGAGAGAGAGAGAGAGAGAGAGAGAGAGAGAGAGAGAGAGAGAGAGAGAGAGAGAATAGGTACACCGGGGCCTCCAGCCACTGCAAATGAACTCCAGATACGTGCCCCCCCCCTTGTGTGTCTGGCTAACGTGGGTCCCAGGGAATCCAGCCACAGACCAGGTCCTTAGGCTTCACAGGCAAGTGCTTAACTGCTAAGCCATCTCTCCAGCCCAACATCAGACTTTTAAAAACTGATATACAATCTTAAACTAAAAAAATGGTGCCTAGTCAATGTTTATTCAAGCTTATGTCATGAAGAAAACACCTTAAATATTTTTAAAACGTGAAAAGTAACACATTGTTATTGCTGACAAGGTAGCTACTCCAGTACATACTTTTAAAAGACATGTTAAGTGCCTGGTGTGGTGGCTCAACTAATAAGAATGCTTGCTACACAAGTATGAGGGCCTGGGTAGCTCCAAGTTTGATTCCTAGGACCTCTATAAACAGCTGGATGTGGCCACACAAGTGTGTAATCTTAACCCCGAGGCAGGGTGGAGGCAGACTCACTGAGTTTTGCTTGAAAAACAAAATTAAACAAATGAACAGTGAAACCCACAGCTCTGGATTGAGTGAGAGACTCCATCTCAAGGAAAGAGGCAGATGAACAAAAGAAGGACATCTGACAGTCTCTCCTGGACTCTGCATTCATGTAAACAGGAACACACATCTGCACACACACAACATATGCATATAGTACATCCCACTTACCACATACTCCACACACACACACACACACACACACACACACACACACAGACACACACACGATGAATGGTCCTGTGAATCCAATATTAAAAGCCATCCTATATAAACATTTGGTCTATTTCTGTCTATGCTTCCTATGTAAGATCTGTATCTGTGCTGCTGTATTTATGGATCTCTAGTAGGTAAGAAACCTTAAATCATTCCTCTATTATTTTGTCTTTCTTCATGGCATCATTGTAAGAAAAATTCTGTCTCATTGTTTCCATCCTGAGGTAACCAGAGTTGCTGAAGTTTGTCTCATCCAGCTAATGGCTCCTATTATGGAAACTGCTTTGCTTTATTTTTCAGTACAGAGTTGAGACCATCCTCCATATATTCTGACTTTTATGTCAAAATATCTTACTTTATTGTGAATCTACTTTCAAAATTAATAAGTAATATCCTGTTTTTATTTTATGTTACAATGGCTTTTCCTGTCTGAACATAATTTCATAGCTAAATAAGAGAATCAGATCAGAAATCAGAGATACTTCTCTTGTAGCAACAATAATAAGAATGAGAATGGAAATTCTGTTACAGATCAAAAACAGACTTCTTAGTTAATAAGTGTCATGCTACATTACTATATAAAGGTGAGTGAAATGCAGGTGTGTAAAGTTCATAAATAGGGAAAGTTAAATCTAATTCACATTGTTTAAGGGACCAGAAAGAGGATATTTAGATTTGTATTATATACATACTGTATTCTATAGTATGTTGAGACAAAAAAAAAATCAGGTTTTAGAAGAGGCAAATGAATGACATTTTTATTTGGTTAGTTAACCAAAATATGGTCTGCTCTGTTTTTCATATACTAAAAAAATCACTCTCTCTTGTACATGCTTTCTCTAATTTAAAAAAAAAATTTTCTAAAAGGGCTGGAGAGATGGTTTAGTGTTTAAGGTTTTTGCCTGTGAAGACTAAGGACCCATATTCTATTCTCAAGATCCCATGTTAGCCAGACTAACAAAGGTGAGGCAACCATAAGTCACAAATGCCTGATAAGTGGTGCAAGCATCTGGAGCTCAATTAAGTTGTTGAGGCTTCCCCCTCCCCTCTTGCTCTTTCTAAATTAAATCAAAAACTTTAAATCTTCTGATCTATAGTCAGATGCATTATACATGGCAGAAAGAATGTCAGAGCCACACGTTGGTTCATGATACACAGAGACATTTCCTCCTACCCATAACTGTGGGTTAACTCCACAATGCATGACCCATATACCTCAACAAGAAGGGGCCGGGAGGGTGTAGGACATGGCGGAGGCTAACAATGGTACCAACTTGATTGTATTCACTGAGTACAAAACTAATTAATAAAAAGTAAATAAATAAATTCAATCTTGCTTCTTTGGTTGGAGAAAGGAGTACCTCTTTCTTTGGGTGACTCTGATCCGCAAAGGGCCCCTGCTCTTTAGTTTGTAAGTCAGTAACATTCAGAGTTCCAGAGCCCTCTGCAAGCTGCATTGCCTCTCTACCAAACTTGGTCATGAGACAGACTCATGACACCCAGATGTCCCTTTTTGTAGCTGTTACACCCCTGGAACTTTGTAGCCATGGGGTGGGATGGTGGCTTCCCAAAACCCACAAACATGCCTATTCTCTCCACAACTTCCAAACAATCAATATCTCCTCACTTCCTTCTCAGGTTGTGCCTACCTCATCTCCTTTTAATAATTATCTTGGTTCTCTACACACTCTGAAATCCATCAAAGTGTTTTTCTGATCAGAGTTTCAATGTCTGACACAATCATTTTGTTAGACAATTGAACCAAAAATGCATGGAAGATGGTACCTTTATTTAGTGGGAGAGTGCAGAACCATGACCCAGACAAGATGCCACTTTATGCCTTCCAAATGTCAGAGACCATGACAAAAAATTTGGAAATATATATTTTATTCTACATTCTATAATGTTAAATTAGAAAAGTTTCCAAATTTAAATAATTTTGTTCATAGACAAATTGCCAGAGTGCTTGGTTATTCTAAATATCTATTCCCTGGAGATATGAAGATTATGTTGGTATCACTGTGGAATTGTATAAACAGAGATGTATTAGCTGATTGCTGTATCGAAAGATGCATCCTAATCACTTAGAATAGAATTCAAAGGCCACAAATAGTTCATTTGACTAACATTCCTTAAGTCAGAACACTACCATTTGCATGTTATTGAAAAATTAATGAAAGATTCATAAAGGATTTGATTACAGTAATGGTTTTATTGTATTGCACCTTTCTTTATAAACCTGGATAAAATAATGTCAATGAAACTTGCCTGCAATTGCATCATACTTTGCAAAACTCAAATGTGGCCTGTCTTGTTACTGTGCTGTTCCTAACATAAGAATGACCATGCATGCTACTAGTTGGTAAATATTAGGCCAATTGGTTACCTTGGTTCTGATTTGAATTTTCCTAGGATATTCATGGTTTTACACTAGTAAAAGCAGCTAAATTTACATCAAACACTTGAATCTAACATATGTTAGAAGTGTATGCAATGCTCCTGCTTCCTTCATCTCATGTACTTCCTCTTGGTTGAGTTGGCCAAATTTTCACCCTTTGGTGCTCATATGTATTTTAATCTATCTGCATCACCCAAAACCCTCAGCACTTTTGTATTCCATTTTACTGTGATGACCTTCCTCTCCCACTCTCATCCTTAATGTAGAATCCTAGATTCACTAGTTAATCCCTCCTTCAGAAATTTCTTTTTAACTTAAGTCTGGTTAAGACATTGCCTTATTTCAAAGTTACAATTGTTTGTAGTATTGTTGCTATACTGTTTAACATGTATTCCAATTGTACTGTGTACTGTGGTGTGTGTGTGTGTGTGCACACGTGTGCTCTATGCACATGTGCAGATACCCTTCATGCACACCGATGCCTGAAGCAAACATCAGGCGCCCTGTCTCTATCATTTAACAGGTGTTTCCTTGAGATGGAGTCTCTCTCTGAATATGGAGCTTTGGTTTTCACAAGCGCCAGTGATATAACTGCTTTTTCTCACTACAGTATTGGGGTTACAGAAGTTCATGCTTCCAGTCAGTTGTTTATGTGTGCCTTAGGAAATTGAATACATGCAGTCTCAGAACTTTGCAGGTCACCAAAATTGAGGTAAGAACTCTTGCCCATCACCCCAGATCACTGCTGTATGACTTTTATAAATACATTGTTTTTAGGACATTGAGAATGTTAAAATACTCACTTGTAGTAGAAATGCATGTACATTGTACAATGTTTTTCATACTCTTAGCAAATTTATGAGGTATTTTCTCCACTTTTATAGGTCAGAAAGAAATCACAGGCTTAGAGAGCTTAATTATTCATTAATCAGCATGTAGCAAAAAATGGCAGAAACCACTGAAGCCCAGGCCTGCTGGTTCCTTATCTAGTGATCCCAACACATTAACTATGCAACAGCCTATTATTTGCCAAAGCTTAATCCTGCTACTCCACAAAGTCCCATGTGGTTAAACCTTCAACAAGGCATAGGTTACTGAGAGGACCATAGATAATTTTGTGTCCTTGAAAAAGTAATGGAATACTAGCCCCTTCTCAGTTACCCTGCTTCTTGGTCTTAATTGAGCAGATTTTCTTTACTACACATGCTTGACCTCATGTGCAGCACAGGTTCAATGCAATGAGGCCAAAGAATCATGGACTGGATTCCTCAAATTTGTGAACCAAAGTCCCCTATCTCTTATGAATTAATCACTTTAGTTATTTTGTTATAATGATGGAAATGCATGCACTATTTGCATAAATAAAATAAATAATTTAACTTGTTATGATCTGTTTTTGTAAGTTACGTTCTCTAAGTGTTTTAAACCAGTATTTCAAACCTTAATTTATTTTTTGTTCACTTTTATTTATTTATTTGAGAGTGGAAGAGAAAGAGGCGGGGGAGGGGGAATGGGCGCGCCAGGGCTTCCAGCCATGCAAACGAACTCTAGACACGTGCGCCACCTTGTGCATCTGGCTAACATGGGTCCTGGAGAATCGAGCCTTGAACCAGAGTCCTTAGGCTTCACAGGCAAGTGCTTAACTGCTAAACCATCTCTCCAGCCCCTTAATATTTCTTTTTAAATATGGTGTTCACTATGTGCTTGACTAGTCTTATTTGTGATTCTTGGAGTACAGAGATGAGAGTGAGCAACCTCTCCTTTCCCATATGCACCAACATTCAGTTAATATACCCAAAGTGATTCAGGTTCATAGTTCAGGGGTTGTGGTATGAAGAAGATGGTTCCAATTCACAAATGAAAATATGCATTTCTCAGAAGACTGATATTTGCTGAACATGAATTAAACACTTTCTTATCCAAGAAAAGAGAAAACACCATGTTAAAATGGGGCTGAAAATTGTCAGATCATCCTGTCTTCAGAGACAGAGGAGACTGTTCTTTATGGATTTATTCATGACTCGCCATGCAAATTGTCAAACATTCCCCATGTATCTGGCACATTTCAAGGCACCACAACAAAGAAGCAAAATGACATTGCCTGTTCTTTAGCACAAAGGAAAAATCGAGCCTTTAGGATTTTCTCTGGAAAGGCACAACTTAGCCCAGTTGTCTAGTTTACCTGGAGGATATGTTGGAATAGTGTGTGGTTCCTTCCCAAGGGAGTTTCTAGTTCTTTGGTTTCTAATATTGCTTGATCATTTACCTTCCAACAACCTCCAGGTGAGTCTGAAGCTACTGCCTCCAGCACCAGATTTCATTAAGCTTTTGTCATTGGTTAAAAAAAAAAAAAAAAAAAAAAAAAAAGGCTGGAGAGATGGCTTAGCGGTTAAGTGCTTGCCGGTGAAGCCTGTGGACCCCGGTTCGAGGCTCGATTCCCCAGGACCCACGTTAGCCAGATGCACAAGGGGGCACACGCTTCTGGAGTTCGTTTGCAGTGGCTGGAAGCCCTGGCGCGCCCATTCTCTCTCTCTCTCTCTCTCTCTCTCTCTCTCTCTCTCTCTCTCTCTCTGCCTGCCTTTCTCTCTCTCTCAAATAAATAAATAAAATAAACAAAAAAATTAAAAAAAAAAGGAGCTCAGAATGGTTAGCCCACAGGATCATTTTCAAGCTTAAAATAGTTGATGCCACAGAACCTGGTGGAAAGTGAGAGTCAGTAAATCTTATCTTCTATTATTTTAAACTATTTTCAGCATTATTTTATTTTCACCATTAGTAATTGGTGTCAGGTGTTTCCTTCCAAATTTTCCCTCTTCAGGTTGTATGAAATCCCTGAATCTAAAGGCAAGATGATTTTTAACAAAAGTTGAGAAAATTCTCTGGGAAACTTTTTAGAGATAGTAGAAATTAAATCAGCAATATCATATCCTTCTCATATACTGCTTTTGAGAAGGTGGAGCCCATTGGGTTGGTAGGACGAGCTGACAAAAGTGAGGTGTTATCTGAGCGGAACACAGGCAACGAGGACAAATGAGGTGGGAGCAGCAGAATGAAGAGAAAAGGTATGCAAAGGTCTGTCCTGTCCCCACTTAATGCCACAGCTTTCTACCCCACAAGTAGAATTCCATCTACACTCCATTTTGGCCTCTGTGAAGCTTATTAATGATTACAATAGCAGGAGGATTAAAGAAGAAAATGTTGGACTCCCTTTTACAGTTGAAGGTCTGCTCATTCAAACCCCAAGCTCTGTCCAGTTCTGTTATGTGACAGGCTCCCTGAACATTGACTCAGCAGGACATGACACATGCTGAAAATAAGGTTATTGAATAAGGAATTCAGAAGTAATGATTGAACTGCCATGGAAAACGGCAGCTTCTTGTTAGCAACTAAATGAAGGCCTCTCTATGGGTTTTGCAGAAGTCTTAATACTGTACCCAGCTAGAGAAATGACAATCTAGGCATTTTCACTGCCTAAGAAATATGAGTAGTTTCTCTAAAGATAATTTCTTTTAAACTTATATACATAGAGATCTCTAAGCAACAATTAATACCATCCCAAAATGATGTCTGCCTTAAACCAATCTAAAAATGAACTATTCCTTACATATACCATAAATAGGCTAAAGTAATAAAAACATAAACCTACCAAACAAAAACAACCATAACAAAAAGCAGGGCTATGTGGATGGCTGAGTTGTTCAAAACACTTATGCAAGCCTGAATACTTGAGTTTGGATCCCCAAAATCCCTGTAAAGTGAGACACAAATAACACAAGCTTCTCTAATCACAATACCTACTGCAATTGGAGGCAGAATTAAAGAGAATTTGAAGCTACTCGGTAAGGTTATCTGGAATCCTCAGTGACAAACAATTGAGATCCTGTCTCAAAAAAGGTGGAAAGCACGGACCAACACACCAAGATTGTTTTCTGACCTTGACATGTGCCCACTTATAAACACACACACACACACACACACACACTAAATCAAACTGCATTTTACTACTAGTGTAAATAAATCTGTATAGAACATAATAAGCTATTAGTTTTTAATCTCTTGCTAAAACATGATGACATGAACATAAAAGAGAGACTAATGGATAGAGGGAGGGAATACGGTGGGTAGTGGATTTGTGAAGGAAAAGTGGGAGAAGGGAGGGAATTATCATGATTTATCATCTGTAATTATGGAAGTTGTCAATAAAAATAAAATTTATATATGCTTTCACCAGATTTGCCAATAGCTTTGAGGTTAAATTTCTTTGTAGTTGCTTTATAGTTAAAAATTACTTTGTGAATAAAAATATGCAAAAATAGATGAATGTAGTGGTATATAGATAGCTTCCTGAGTGAGATCTGAGAATATGAACTGTTATTCCTGGGGAAATACAGGTTTTGCTTTTATGAGCCCTTGATACATATGCACAAATAATTATTATCTGCCTTCATTAGATTAAAGATATAGTTGTAGATTTCCCCCAAGATTCTATTATAACAAATCACCTTGTGTTCTAGGTAAGCTGTGTTTACTGTTCTTAGAATTTTCATTCATGATTTCCTAAGGTCTCACTATAAGAGATATGAATTTAATTTTAGTCACCTGTACAACAGGTAGTGTTTACACACACACACACACACACACACACACACATACACGGAAAATATTCTTTGCTTTAGCTGTTTGTTCTTCAAATAGTGCTGTTCTCTAATTTTTCCTCCATTTCTTGTGTTCACAATATACATTGATTGAAATTGCTGAATATATCGTCTATCTATCCTAACTCTTCTTTCATACATTTAATCCCTTCATATTATTCATGTTATTAGGCAACATAAAATATAAATATAATTTTCAATTTCCTAGTTCTATTTTTTATTTCTTTGAGACTCTAAGTCATTTTGTCTTAATTTTATTGACAATTTTATACATGTATATAATGTAGCTTGATCAAACTATCTTATTTTTATCTCTTATTACTTATTTTCCCCCCTCCCTGTCCTCCTTCCATTGAACCTCAGCTAGTCCTTTTACTTTTATGATCTCTTCAATGTGTGTCTCCTTGTGCATGCTATGCACTGAGTTTAATCAGGGATGCCTGCCTGAGCCTGGGGTAGGGGGGATGATTTACCCAAGCATGTGCATCCTAGCAATAGTTACATCACTTCAGAAAATGTCTTCCACTTCTCAGCAACCATTATCTGGGGAGGAAATTTAAGGTGTATCTATGCCTACAATTTCTACTACTTTTATTTTATGACCCTTTTTTGTAGATTCACATCTGCCAACTTTATTTCACTATTTTTGCTTATTATTCTTTTCATTGCTTCTGTGAAGATTGTGACTAAACTTATTTAAAAGCCATTTCTGACTATTACTCACTTGTTAATAGAAGTAAATTGATCTTCTACTTCTTGGGATTTAAGTCTTTCTCCATAGCATTGATTTTTTTTTTCTATTCCTTTAAAATTTTAGTGGGCAAATTCAATTTTCATGAAAATATTTCTTATCTTCCCTTCCCTCTGAACTCCTTTCTCCATTTCTATCAGTTTTACAGCTGATTGCACTCAAAATTCCAAGAAAAGACATCACAGTAGGGGACATGCATTCCTGGATATGGGCTTCATGCAAACAGTCTTCAAATGAGCAGGTGGTTTGGCTTCCTTTTAACTCTTTATCATGATCTGCAGCATGTGAATTTCATCAGGAGGCTAATCTCAGGTTCCATTCAAACTACAGGTATTCTGCCCAATTCCTGATTGCCTGCAGGGAAACTGGTCCTAGGATCTGTCTTTGTTACAGGTTAAATAGGGTCACATTCCTACCTGAGTTGGAAACAAGTTAATTGTAGATGTCATTATTGATAATGAGGTCATACTGAAGAGGAGTGGCCTGAGAGAGAGCTTGGGCAGATCTTCCAATGGAATAACAGAACATGGTCCTGCTGACACTCAGGTCTCCATTTTTAAACCACTGGAGATATACAACAGTAATTGCTTCTGCTTGAGCCTCATGCTTTCTATTAATTTATCAACCAAGGAAACTAACAAACCCACTAAATGTTTTTATTTATTTATCTCTATAATGGTTCATTTCCCAGTGGCTTGCCTCTTTCAACATTGGGAGCACAAAAGGTTTATCCATTTATAGCTGGTATATCTGTTTACTTTTTGTTATATGGAAAAATTAATCTTTCTAATGTTAATTTTTCAGCTTACTTTTCTTATTAGTTTTGTAAAATATTTTTTATGTATTATTAAGATATTTCTGGAGTTGATGAAACAGAATATAAGGAACTCATTCATCACCCTCATAATTAATTGTAGATGTCATTATACATACTCATAATGTGTTTTCTAAGTATTCTACAAAACATATATTCTCTGCTAATACTAAAAGACATTTTGGTATAAGTACTGTGCACTAAATAGCTGTGCCACCAGAGTTCTAGTAAAGGTCATTTTTAAGAAAAAAGGCACTTAATAATCTATACTCTCTAGTCTTAACAATATTTAACAAAGGAAAGGACAAAGAATAAGAAATGACATTAAGTAAGTAGGCAAAGCAAGATTGCAGAGCATGTTGAGATTTCTCTATATACTAGGGAGCAAAATAATAATTTTAAAAATAACTAAAATCTTGTCATTTTTGCTTGTCTTTCATGAATGTTAGTATTTTCTGATCCATTGTTCTAAATCCAAGTATTCCTTTAATTCCTCTACTTGCCAGCTGTTTTTTTTTTTTTTTTTTTTTTTTTTTTTACAAGATAGGGTCTCACTCTAGCTCAGGCTGACCTGGAATTCACTAGGTAGTCTCAGGGTGGCCTTGAACTCATGTAGATCCTCCTACCTCTGCCTTCCAAGTACTGAGACTACAGGCATGCACCACAACACCCAGCTCCTACTTTTTAGCTTTTAGTCATATGTCTAAGACAGAAATAAACAACATTGTGTGAAGTCCCCTAAGAAATATATGTTGCAATGAGCAGGTTCCTAGGTCTTCTGGGAAGATGGTGATGAAGACACAATTTTCCACTGAGAAATTGTCATCCACATACAGCCTTGCTATTTTCTCTAAGGAACAGCTACTTGTTAATAAAGTTTTCGGTGATTCCAGATTCACAGTGTCTGTAAACATCAGCCATATCCTGGATATAAATCAACCAGTCTAGAAAATTTTAAATAAACTTGAAGTCAGTTAGAAAAGTACATTAAAATATACAATAAACTTAGGATCTAGGTCATATAAAAATCATGAATGATCTCATGAAATCAAAGAAATGGAATTGCCTGCTGTAAAATTCCTATCAAAATTTGACTATATATTTTCAAACAAATCATTTCTGGGATACTAGCTAGCCATTTTTAACTTAAAGTCTTCATTAGAATTCTAAATATTTTTTTCAGAAAATGTAAATGGAGGCAAGTCACAGTGTGGAAGGTGTCCTGGATTTTTAGAAAGACAAAAGGCAGCTTGACTCTCTTATCATATCTTTAGTATCATATTATTTACCAATCATTAGAAAATTTGAATTTTCTACACAAATTTTTCTCTTAATTATAAATAAGAATGCTAATACCTTCTGCTTATATGCAGATTATATGATTCTTTGTTATAGCATTCAGGTGCAAAGGAGTGTTCAGAGGCATTGCCCCACCTCACCCCAAAATGACTGACTGCTGTACTCATAACTCGTGACCTCATGGTGAATAACTCCACTGAGGAGGGCCCTCAGGGGAATGGATGTGGGTGTAAGGGAATGGGACCAACATGTGATTTGTCCATACAACAAAATTCTAATTAGTATTTATTTGAGGCAAGCCCAACATCTGGCCTTTTTTATGAGAGAGAGGAAGAAACAGAGAAAATTGCCATGCCAGAGCCTATAGCCACTGTAATTGAACTCCAGACACATGTGTCACCTTGTACATCTGGCTCATGTGGGATCTGAAGAGTCGAACATGGGTCCTTTGCCTTCACAAACAAGCACCTTAACTGCTAAGCAATCTCACCAGCCCTATTTAATATATATTTTTTAAATTATGGAATAAAAACAAAAGCTGAGAGTGAAAATAAAACTTCACATTTACTATAAATTATTTGAAAAGATACACAGTGGCATTGCTAGCTTAGTGACAAGGTATACAAATCTGCTCAGATTATTGCCTCATAGATTAGGGAATAGCTGGTGCTAAAAGCAGACTACCCTAAACTTTCTGCTTCCTGTTATGATTTGGCAAAGTGCAATCAGAGGTTTAAATACTGGAGTTGTCTGAGAGAACCTGAAGGACCAAGCCCACAGAGGTTTAACTAAATTCCTATTTATGGGCATATTAGCATCTTAATGTCCTGGACTACTCTTCACAGTGAATCATGTTCATAGAGTATATCTTTTCAGGAAACCAAATTATACATGAGGTAGTAGCTTTGACATTGTGAACAATGAAATTAACAGGCATTTCACAGTCATGACCATCAAACTGAATGAGCCCACAGATTTTCCCTTGTCACTATACATTATTTTTCTTTTATAAAAACAGGACAGTTAGGAAAGATAAATCACAAACATCCAGTTAACCAACATTATTTATGATCCAAAAAATATACTGGGGACACACACACATGGCAATACTCAAGGAGATTTGAATCTATGAAAGAAGCATGTGAAACTCTAATTTTAATAATGATAAGATGAAATAAGTATTGTATAAACTTTGTGCAAATCAGAAGTGGGTGGTAAAAAATCCAAAGAAGGAAGATAATTGTACTGGACCATTTCTAGGGGTTGGGTAGTAGGCATGCTCTATGTTTTAGTACATTCAACTCAAAATTCTCAACAATTCTGAGGTACAAATATAACCCAGATGTTAACCATTGTCACCTTGTCTTTGAAAAATCTAGAGAAGATTGGTTCCAATAGTCATTTGTGTGTCACTACCAGTTGACAGGGTCAGTGGACAATGAGAGAAAATAATAGGCTTGTTTGTAGGAGGCTAAGAGACTTGCCACAGAGTTCAGGCAGACTAAAATGAATGTCCTTACTGAACCTTATTGCATTTATATTGTCATTTATTATAAGTGAAAAATCATAAACAATTATTTTATGGCATATAGTACATTTTAAGATTTTAGAACTTATAGTTGTCTAATTACTATCTACCTCACCACCTTTATTCTTCAGAGTATCCTTATTCAAGCAATAAATATAATGATTACCATATGCTGCAATCCTGGTACGTGGCCTTGTAGCCACCTTCGAGCACTTTACAGGGTCATTCTGGTACCATGAAAACTGAAGTTCCACCCAGTCAAAGAATTCTAAATTGTCTCCATGAAAAATAAATAGAGCTTATAATTGTATAGTAGTTTATATAACCTCAACAAGTAGCAGACCAAACTTCAGTCCTCAGCTGATAGAGGGAGTTATCAGTGGCTGCTACTGGTAGGCTTAACCTTTTATTCTGCCAACCTCCTTGTGAAAATTCAAAAAATATAATTATAACCAAATATCCATAACTATTTTATTAGGATTAAATGTACTGCCTACTTTCCAGAATATGCCTTTTACGTGCCAGTATAAGAATTAACATACCTGAACCAAATAATGATAACAATATTTTTACTTTTAATTTACATAAATTATTTAAAAAATAAATATATTTAGTACTCTGACAGAAATCTGTCTTCTTTTGGGAAACCTGTAGGTCTCTCTGAGATCAAGAGCTCATTGTGGATGATAGCCACCTGCTGGTACTGGGAGTTACAGGTTAGCATCCAAGAAGAGAGGGAAGAAAAAGATAAGTATTATAAAAGAGATAGAGAAGTGAGAGAGAAGAGGGAGGGAGGGAGGAAGAGAGGGAGGGAGAGAGAGAGAGAGAGAGAGAGAGAGAGAAACAGAAACAGGAGATTAAGGTCAGTCTTCATGGTACGCTGTCTAGGGTCTTGTGACTCAGGTGTTCCCTCTGGGGTCCTAGTCTTTTAAGATATAGAGTTTTATGGTACCATTGCCATTTGGGTCCAGATTTGTGTTCTCCACCCCCTATCTTACCCTCCCCACCCACCCTATTGTCCAGTCCTCAAGATACTTGCTAGGTATGTCAGCATATTGTGTAGATTCAGGTTAGGAGCTGTAGATGAGTGAGAATATGTGGCAATTATCTTTCTGTAATTTGGTGAGTTCACTCAGAATGATCTGTTCCAGGTTGGACCATTTTTTCTTCAAATTTCATTGTGTCATTTTTCCTTACTGCAGTGTAGAATTCCATCATATAGTTATACCACATCTTAGTTATCCATTCATCTAATGATGGAGATCTGGGTTGATTCCAGCTCTTAGCTATTACAAATTGAGCTGCTATAAACATGGTTGAGCAAACCTCTCTGGACTGAGGCATGGGGCTTTTAGGGTACATGCCCAGTAAGGGAATAATTGGGTTTTTGGTAACTCTATAGTCAGCTTTTTAAAGAGTATCAATATTGCTTTCCAAAGTGGTTGTACCATCTTATATTCCTACCAACAGTGGATGAGGGTTCCTATTTCTCCACATTCTCACCAGCATTTATTTTCATTTGATTTTTTAATGTTTGCTATCCTTATTGGGGTAAGGTAGAATCTTTAATGTGCATTTTCCTGATGATTAGGGATGATTTACATTTCCTTAAATGTATGTTTGCCATTTGTATTTCTTTCTCTGAGAACTGCATGTCCAGTTCTTTGCCCCATTTTGTGAGTGGGTCGTTTCACTTTTTATTGTTTTGGTTTTTGAGTTCTTTGTAGATTCTAGAGATTAGACCTTTGTCAGCTGGATATTCAGCAAATATTTTCTCCCATTCCGTGGGTAATCTATTGGCTTTGCTTATTGTATGTTTGTCTGTGAAGAAACTTTTCAACTTCATGTGATCCCATTGGTTGAGTGATTGTTTAAGACCCTGTGCTACTGGGTTTTTTGGTCAGGAAGTCTTTTCCTGTTCCTATATTATGGAAAGTTCCTCCTATATTTTCTTCCAGTAGTAGCTCAGTTTCTAATCTTATATTGAGTTCTTTGATGTTTGGACTTGAGTGTTGTTCATGGCAAGATGTGTGGATCAAGGGAGGGAATTACCATGGGGTACTTTTTTATATCATGGAAAATTCTAATAAAAATTAATAATAATAATAATAAAGATGGAAAAAAAGATGTGTGGATCAAGTTTCAGTTTCCTGCATGTGGTTATCCAGTTTGTCTACCATTTGTTTAAGATGCTGTCTTTTTTTCATCCTATACTTTTATGGCCTTTGTCAAATATCAAGTAGATTTAGTTGCTTGACCCAAAGACTGGGTCCTCAATTCTACTCCATGGGTCTATACTCCTGTCTATATGCCAGCACCATGCTGTTTTTATTACTATGGCTTTGTATTATAGCTTTAGATCAGGTATGATGATGCCTCCAGAGGTATATTTTGAGCTGCAGATATGCTTGGATATCTGAGGCCTTCTGCCTTTCCATATGAATTTTGGATCATTTTTTTCTATTTATGTGAAGAACAATGTTGGGATTTTGATTGGAATTGTATTTAAAATCTGTATATTGCCTTTGGTAGGATTATCATTTTCTCAATGTTAATTCTGTCTATCCAGGATCATGGTAGTTTTTTTCATTTTCTTAAGTAATCCTCAATTCCTACTGCTGAAGACACCATATGTTATTGACACATAACTAGGAATGGCATGGCTGGAAGCTGGAAGAGAATCAGTCCCTAGACAGTCAGCATGTCCAGTACCAGAAGGTGCTACATGAGCAACTGGGGGAAAATGACCAAGCAACTCATGGTATAACCTACTTAGCATCAAACAACCTGATATGATGCTCCCACAAGTGCACTAGTGGTGCACAGCCAAGGTGGGAAACTAACTTCTTTTCATTTGGCTAACTGATCTGCTCAGTGGAACAGAACCCATAGCTGGAGCAGGGAAACAAGTTAGAACCATATCCAAAAATGATCCTGCTCTCCATTATCAAGCTTCCACCAATCATAGGCTAGAAGAGGGCCTATACCTATTAAATTCTCTCTAAAAAATAATGGTTATGCCATTTACCTTGTGCTAACTTTACTCTCCAACAGAGAATCTGCTTCTCTTTTTTAGATACACACAGATCCTAAGGAGAGAACCACCCCATCATACTTCAAAAGTGCCCCAATGAATAATTGGGAAAATCTGGTCTGGAGAGATGGCTTAGCGGTTAAGCACTTGCCTGTGAAGCCTAAGGACCCCAGTTCGAGGATCAACTCCCCAGGACCTACGTTAGCCAGCTGCATAAGGGGGCACACACATCTGGAGTTCGTCTGTAGTGGCTGGAGGCCCTGGCACGCCCATTCTTTCTCTCTCTCTCTCTCTCCTGCCTCTTTCTCTGTCTGTCACTCTCAAATAAATAAATAAAAATAATAAACCAATTTTTTTTTAAATAATTGGGAAAATCTGCAAGAGAGCTGTTTTGATCCTTATACCCCATCAAGAAGGGTCCATGTGGAGGGAGGAGGACAGGGAGGCTAGCAATGTTACCAACTGGACTGTATTCACTGAGTACAAAACTAATAAAAAATAAAAATACATGTATTTATGTCAATATTTTACTTTTTATTTTTATTGTTTTTTATTAGATATGGACATAGTTTGTATGTAAACAGTATATGTTGGTACCATACTTTCCCTCCTCCATACCCCTTTCCTGAAGAGGTTTTCCTTGTTGGAGATAGAGTTCAACCCCACGGGGATTGTGAGTCATGCATTATGGGGAGGGGGAGGCAATGCCTCTCTGCAAAATGTCTTAACTCATAGATCCAACAATATTTCCGACCCCTCTTCTGCAAAATTCTCTGAGCCATTCTGGGAGCATTTTAAGTTTACTTTAGTGATAGGCATTTAGGAACCTCTGGATCTCTGGTTTGGTAAGTGTTGAGTGTCCTCAGTGTGTATCTCCATCACCCTTGTGCTGGTATCAGATTCAGTAAGAAAGCAGCACTCTTTCTCATTTCCCCAGTTCCCCCGCACGAGGTCGTTTATCTCCTCAGGTCCAGCTCCCATCTAAAATTGAGAAGCAGATTCTCCAACAGAGCATGAAGATGGCACAAGTTAAATGAGATAACTATTATTAATTTAGAGAGGATTAAAAGGGTGTAGACCCTTTTAGAGCACAAAGTTAGTGGTATCTTGACAATGGAAATTATTGTCATTAGATATTTGGATATGATTCTGACTTGTTTCCCATTTCCAGATATGGTTTCCTGCCTACTGAGCAGATCTGCTAGCCAATCCAAGAGCAGTTGGCTACCCACCATGGTTGTGTGCCAGTATGGCACATGTGTGAGCATCACATGAGGTTGTTTGCTTCTGAGTGCTTAGACTTTGAGTTCCTTAGACAGATGTTGGCTCCTTTTCCCTGGTAGCTCATGTAGTGCCTTCTAGCACTAGATGGGATAATTGTCTGGAGACTGGCTCTCTTTCAGATTCCCAGCAGGTCTGTCCATGGTCCAAGCCAACAAAGTATGGTGTCTTCAGCATTAAGTTCTTACCATTAACCTCTGGTGAGTAATCAAGTCCTCTGATAGAAGTCTGTCTTGTTTGTTTAGGGAGATCTAGTAAGTCTCTCTGATCAATAGCTCTATGGATGTAGACTATATCCTGGCAGAGGGAATTATAGGCCAGAGCCAATGGAAAGAAAGAAAAAAAAAAAAGGAAAAGACAGAGAACAAAGAGAAACAGGAGAAATTTAAGGTAAGGTTTTGTCTCATCCTATCCAGAGCCCTCTGATTCAGGTACTCCCCCTAAGGTCCTTTTGTGGGTTCCATCTTTTAGTCTAAGTATCAGGGTATAGCATTCTATGGTACCAGTTCAATCTGGATGGGGTTTTGTGTCCCCCCCATCATTTCCCTTCCCCCAAGCCCTACCCTTCCTATTGTCCAAGCACTCTTTTTGTTTTTGTTGTTGAGTTTTAACTGTGTTGTGTCTTGGAGAGTTTCTTCTTTGGTCCTGTCTGTTTGGTGGTCTGTGGGCCTCTTGTATCTGGATAGACCACTCATTTGAGAGATACAGAAAATTTTATTCAATAATTTTGTTGAATATCATCTCTATGCCTCTGGCCTGGATTTCCTTTCCTTCTGGTATACCCATTATCTGGATGTTTGGTGGTCTTAGGATATCTCACAGTTCCTTTATATTCTGTTCACTTGATATTTTGAACTTAGCAAAGTTTTTGGCCTCCCAATAAATTTATTCTATCTTGTCTTCCAGGTCAGAGGTTTTGTTTTCCACATGAGTAACTCTGTTGGTGAGGGGTTGTAGGGAGGACTTATAATTTCAAGTTGATTTTTGTTTTCTGTTGTGTTATTTTGCATCATGTCCATCTCTTTTTTATTTACTGTTTCAATTTGAGTTCTGATTTTCTTGATGCTTCTTTCTTGCATTTGATCAAGTCTTCATTAAACTTAACCAACCAATTGTTGAGATCTTCCATTTCTTGACTTACCTTCAATTTATTCATATCTCTTTGGAGGTTTCTAATGTTTTCTTCAATCAACTTAAATGTATTTTCAAAAGCTGAATGCTCTAGGACATTATTCTTTTCAATTTCATTGAGTTGATTATTGGTTCTTTGTTGGATAGCTTCTAGTTCAACAATTTTTTTTGATCATACTCTCATTATTTGTTGTGTTATCACTTTGGGAATTAATTTATTTTGGTTTCTCCATGATTTCATTCAAGGCTTCCATTGTAGGACTAGGCATCATTGGTGAATATCTCTTAGTTTTCTGACTTTCATTGGCTTTTTTTTTTTTTAATGTTACTGTGTAATCATTTTAGGAAGACCTTATTTATCTTATTTTTTTGAAGAGGAGAAAGTTTTTGTCCTTTGGCCCATGTAACCTCTGACTCAGGTGAACAAGGATGTTGGTTGGTACCCAGTGGCCAATCAGTATATAAGGGCAAAAAGCCTCATTCCACAGCTCACACAGGGACCAGACAAGCAAGGCACAATCGGATCTACCAGAACCAGGGGACTTGGAGGAGCAAGAGGACCTAGATCTGGCCTAGTTATTCTTTCGGGCACCCTCCAGCACAGAGACTGGCTCAGGGAACTTGGTCTAGAGAACTGGGAGGAGCCTGGAAGAAGGGAATCTGGCCTACTCACTCCATACTGTAGCGCCTGCCTGCACACTGTCTGAGCAGGGAATCCATATCAGGGAGGTGAGAGGAGCTCAGAAACCAGGGTCTGGCCTACTCACTCCAGAGTGCCATGCCTGCCTCCACACAGACTGGCACAGAGAACCCAGACCAGGGAGGTGGGAAGAGCCTGGAAACAGGGGTCTGGTCTACTAATTCGAGACTGCCATGTCTACTGGCACACAGACAAAGAGAGGTGGTATATCAACATTCTTAATAAATTTCTTTCACTATAAAGAATAAGTTCATATTAAATGGAATATTCTCAGTAAACTTGGGTAATGCACCCATTTATGATAAACAAAAACTTTGTGCCTGAAATAAATAGTTCCAAATTATAAATCAGATGATGATCTTTCTCAATCAGTCTTCTCAAGCTTCAGAAAAAATATCCTAGATATAGAAGTAAATCCCCAAATCATCTTAATGCCTCATTAACTTCACAGGGAATGCTTCTAACTCTCTTAATAATGAAAACAGCACATGAAAAATTAGGATGAAATGAACAACAAAATTTTTTAAAGCATAAGATTGCAGATTTGGTCATAGTGAATATTTTACTGTAGCAAGTGGAAACAAGTCATGTATCAAATGTAGTTTGAAAAGACCTGAGTTTTATCTGGAACACCATGATGTCTGCTCTTGAAAATACAGCAGTTGCAATGAGAGCCCAGGCGTGAATCCTACAACCCTACAGTGAAAACGAAATCTTACAAATCACCTCACATGATTAGGCAGAATATCTCACGAAATTCTATGACTGAAGTAGTTTTTCCAAGGGAATCGGATTTTCCTTGTAGTGCAGTAGAAGCTGTCATTTACTGAATAATGCCCTAGGGCCCAGGAAGCTAATTTATCTCATCTTTCATTTTTTTGTCTCATGCCAGATTAAGTAATCATTAGGGATGAAACAATGAGGGCAGCCAATTCGATTCAAAGGAGAAATTAAAAAAGTAAAATATATACTTTGTGGCTGGAGGGATTGCTTAGTAGTTAAGGCACTTGCCTGCAAAGCCAAAGGACCCAGGTTCGATTCCCCAGAACCCATGGTAGCCAGTTGCACAAGGTGGCACATATATCTGGAGTTCATTTGAAGTGGTTGGAGGCATTAGAACACTCATTTCTCTCCCCCCACCCGTCAAATAAATAACATTAAAACAACTCGTGGTCTAAGTTACTCAGCAGCAAACAACCTAATGTGATGCTCACACAAGTGCAATAGTGGCACACAGCCATGGTGAGAAAACAACTGCTCTTGATTTGGCTAACTAATCTGCTCAGTGGAACATGACCCATAGCTGGAGCTGGGAATCAAGTCAGAACTATATCCAAAAATGAGCCTGCTCTCCATTATCAAGCTCTCACCAATAGTGGGCTATAAGAGGGCCTACACCTATTAAATTCTCTCTAAAAAAATAAAAGTTATCCCATTTATCTGGTGGTAACTTCACTCTCCATTGGAGAATTTACTTCTCTTTTGCAGATGTATGCAGGTTCTAAGGAGAGAACCAGCCCATCACACCTTAAAAGGGCCCCAGCTGAAACTAATAGTATTTGGGGAAATGAGCAAGAGTCCTGCTTCCTTAGTGAGACTGATACCAGCTCAAGGGTGAAGGAGATAGACACAGAGAACAATCAACTCCTACCAAACCAGATATCCAGAGACACAAAGGCTCCCAAGACCTCACCACTGAAGCAGACCTAAAATGAACACAACATGGCTCAGGGAAATTTGTAGAAGACAGGGCAGAAAGAATGTTAGAGCCACACTTTGGGTTTTTTGTACAGAGACATTGCCTCTTCCCCATAACTGATGGCTAACCCCAAATTCACGGCCCATAGTCCCTGCTAAGAGGGGAGGACAGGGAGGAAGCTAATGATGGTACCAACATAACTGTATACACTGTGTACATAACTAATAAAAAATAAAAAATAATCTACTTTGTAACTTTGACCTCCTGCTGGTCTAATGGTTTGGAAAATTTAAAATAATTTTGGACAAATGATAAATATAGAGTTTCAGTAATTATATGTGTGTGATATAGACATTAATATAAATGAATGAGAACACATTCTTATCCTAATTTCAACACTGTAAGCTCAAATCTGTTTGAAAGTTAGCTTCATAGATTAAATAACATGATAATAACTGAGTATGTTGTCATATTGAATGCCAAGTTGCATCACCATTTCTCAGTTGTATAATAAATAATAGGAACAAATACTCCAATATTATGTTCAGCAAAAGGCGTCATCCTTCACACATGAGTATAACATCTCTCTGTTTATTACTTTAGTATCTTCTATTACAGTTGATAGTTTAATAACTATGTCTTAGCATTTTTCTTGTACTGTACATAATAATGGTCTTTCACATTTAAAATTTAGTAAACTTTTATTTCATTAATGTTTGTGAATATTTATATAATATAAATAAAATGAAATATGGTAACATATAGAGTCCAGATGTCATTTTGAAGACTTTTCCCCATGACAATAGTAATACATTACCAAAGTAAGAGAAAAAAAAAAAGAAAATAGGGCAAATAAAAAATGATTGAAAATGAGTGTCTTTCCCTTATTTCTTGTGTTATTGGGGATGAATCCTAGAGCCTCTCACATGCTACAAAGGTACACTGCTGATGAATTCCCTAAAATATCCCAGACTCAGAGAGGTCTTATGGGTAATGAGTTCCCATGAATTCATCCAGATACTTGCACACACATGCACAGACACACGCAAGGGTTAATAAAGTTGAAATTTTCATATCAACATAAGTGAAGCTCTCATTTGTACAAATGATTACATCAGGATTTTAATTTACTTTTGTTACTTTTTAAAACATTTTATTTACTTATTTGAAAGGAGAGAGAAAGTTGGCGTGCCAGGGCCTCCTAGCCATTACAAATGAACTCCAGACACATGTACCACTTTGTGCATCTGGCTATACATGGGTACTACTAAGTCATTTCTCCAGTCCCTAACATTCCTTATTTAAGGTAGGAAATTTAGGTAAGTAAATACTTTAATAAACAGATCTGGGGACCAAAGGGCATTATTCCAGATACAGAATACAATGAGAGATGGAGGAAGGGAGAGAATTATATATAAAAGACAATAATGTGATGAATCTGCCAATTGTTCATCTTTTTTGAGAGCAATAGGTGAGACAGAGGTTGTGGTTTTCTTATTTTAGATAACATTGCCATTTGAACAAATTCTGTGAGAGCAAGTTGTCAATCATTAAATATTTGTGTTTTAACAAGCTAGATGTATTTTTATTTAATAAACTCTTCTCATGTAGAATTGCTTAGAAATGTTGGCATTTTCAATGAATTACATATTTGAGGAAATGAGTATAAGCCTGTCCTTTGAAAGGAAGAACAAAATGCAATTTTGTTTGTTAAATTACTCTAAATAGCAATCTAATGATATTTAAGTAATTGAGCTTCCCATCCCTTCAGCTACCAGTCTTTCAATACTAAACAACCCAGCTAACATTTCCAGATAATAATGCGTAAAGTAGTGTTTAAAATTGGGCTGCTAATGAGAAAGCTGGCAGATCTGAACTTCCTGTGAAATCTATTATAGATTGTTTTAAAACTTTATTAAGGGTATGTCAGATGGGTGTATAAAATACAGGGATGTTTCAATACAGATTGTGACTTTTATTAGCCCTTTCATGAAAAACGGCATCAGTTGGATTAGAGATGGCAATAAAAATATATAGTCTATTCTGGGGAGCTCCATTTGCCCAGATCTTGAGATCTGTGATTAGTAGCAAAAAATTTATATCTCATAGCAGGCAAGTTAATGAACAAAGTAAGATTTACCTTACCAAATATTCCCATTGAAAGTTAAATAGGAACAGCCAATATGGTAGCCCTCCTAACACCCCCTTTAAGCACGCTCAAGGATTATATGCACTTCTTTTCGCATGCTCAAGATTAATAATGAGATGACCAATTTATATATGTTAATAGTTTGCCTGTTCAATCTGAGAGCCCCATATCATCTGAAGACATTTGAAACAAAGGAAGCTAAATTTAGTAAGATTTAGAATATGTTCAGTCTACATACTTTAAGCCTTCCTTTATAGAATTACAACTTTCTGTATGCTATACCAAAAAGGTCTGCATTTTCAGGTTTACATGCGGAGCATACCCGTCCGATAATCTACCACTTCTTTCTTTCAACATCCATACAACCTAAGAGTACATTCCTACAACCTAAGAGTACATTTCTTTTTCAAAGAAATAAAAATGTATTTGGGGTACAAAGCATCTTAGTTGCTTTAAGTATAGTTTACGGAATGCATGAATTTAAAACTGTAAATTCAAATATTAGAAATTAATCATGTTTTCCAGATTTATCCTGATAAAGTATTTGCACCAGTCTAAGAAGCTTTAGATTGTTAAGTTTTGTGTATTACTTTTGTGTATTATCTTTTACTCTGCTGTGTCCTGAAAATAGGTATTTCACATTTGAGGAAATATGCCCCTTCCCCACCCCCAGGTTTCATGTGTTTGCACTCTTGATACTCAGTGGGTGGTGCTGTTTGGGAAGGCTGTAGAATATTCAGTGCTGGAAGAAGTGGGTTTGGGGGTGTGGATCTTTATTTAAATAGTGTTATTTATTTATTTATATATAGAGAAAGATAGATAGAGAGAGAGAGAGAGAGAGAGAGAAAGAGAGAGAGAGAGAGAGAGGGAGGGAGGGAGAGAGAGAGAGAGAGAATGGGCACACCAGGGCCTTCAGCTGCTGCAAATGAACTCCAGATGCTTGTGCATCTGGCTTACGTGGTCCTAAGGAATTAAACTTGGACCCTTTGGTTTTGCAGGCAACTGCTTTAACCACCAAGCCACTCCTCCAACCCTGGGGGCAGATCTCTAAGTGTTATAGTTCAGCCCCACTTACTGTTCTTTCTCTGAACCCAGGTTGCTGGTGATGATGTGACATTGGCTCTGCTCACTTTCTAACTCTTCATGACTTCCCAGACAGGGAAATCTATCCGCTTGAATTCTACATCCAATTAAACCTCTTGCCATCCATAAAGTGCTTATGCTCAGGTGTTCAGGCCCACACTGAGAAAATCACTGATACACCCTGCAAAGCCAAGATGCCATCTAAGAAATGCTGGCTGGTTCCATCTAGAAATTTCTCTCAGTATGACACAATTCTGTTGAATTTTCTGTGACCCAAGATGAGTGTGTGTGTGTGTGTGTGGGGGGGGGTGCTTCTCCTGCATTCTTTTTGCTAAAGTGAATATACAAAATCAGAAAGCAATCTGAAGGCTTACAGCATATTCATGACAATCCAAAGAGAAATCACAAAGTTATTTGCCATCAAGCATGGATGCTGCATTTCCTGAAAGACGTCAGGACAGAGCAATAACTCATATCTAAAAATGTTCAGACCTGACGTTGTTTCACTTTTACTTAGATAGTAATGGTGCATGCACATCACATGACTAAGTCCACTAGGAAGAAAACATTATTTGCCTACAGGAGAGTATGTAAGTCTTCATTAAAGGTGAGAGGCTCACCTCTGTTGGGAATCATGCTGACTTTTGGTATACTGCCTCTGAGCTCCAGGTTTTCTTCTTGCCTTCTCCTTGAAAATGACCCTGTTAAGCAATTTCTTTCTATAAATGGACTTGGTATTGAGTCGTTTCAACAGTGAGCACTGTCGAGCAAGAAGAGATATTGAGGAGCAAGAAATGTTCTGCTCTGTAGACAAGCTCCTGACTCAGCTTCACAGGCTTTTACATCCCTTAGAGCAGGTAACTTGTCCTGTTCGGCTTTTCAACACGTGGTTCTTGCAGCATACCCATTCCCCCAAGGCCAGCCCCTACATCACATTCTCTTTCTACAGAACACAACTCCTCCAGTGTGGCTGCCTTCTGGGGTTGGCTAACAGGCTTCTTCCTTGCCCTGCACTTCTCCAAATCCATCTTCTACACTGCAGGTGTTTTCTCTGGTGGAGCAGAAAATAGTGACCGGCAGCTTCCCATTATTTTCTTTGGTTCAGTGTCACACTGAAAACACAGCTGTCCATGAATTTTCCTTCAGTACTCTGGAAAACAGAGTTTTAGCAAATTGCAAAAAAAAAAAAAAAAAAAAATCTAGACTTCGAGCCTCTGCTGGTTCAAAAATGGAGTGACCTTACTGCCATTCATGAATGGTGGCCACACCTTTGCCAGCAAGGAGTGCATATCATCCCTGGGTCCGCCTGCATTTGTGAAATGGAATCTGTTCGTCACTGGGTGAGAGTAGGTGAACTGATGAAGTGTTGTGTTTTTTTTTTTTCTTTTTTGCTTTTGTTTGCTTAATTTTCTTTTTTCTTTTTTAAATTTTTTTTTTGTTTATTTGAGAGAGACAGAGAGAGAAAGAGGCAGAGAGCGAGAGAGAGAATGGGCACACCAGGGCTTCCAGCCACTGAAAATGAACTCCAAATGCGTGCGCCCTCTTGTGCATCTGGCTAACGTGGGTCCTGGGGAGTCGAGCCTTGAACCGGGTGTCCTTAGGCTTCACAGGAAAGCGCTTAACCACTAAGCCATCTCTCCAGCCCTAATGTTCTTTTTCAGCTCTTACTGATTCCTCATTACAACTTTTTGTTCTCATGATTTTATGATGCATTTAGAAGGCGACAACATCTTCACCTTTAGGAACTGTTGTCCCTGACTTCATTGGATCTCCTATTTAGCCCAATATGATATACTAATGAGAAATCCATGAATAGCAATACTTCATTTTTTGTTTATTAATTAGTTTATTTACAGCGGGAGAGAGAGTGACAGGGAGAACTAGAATTGATGCACCAGAGCCTCTTGCCACTGTAAATGAACCCCAGATGCATGGACTGCTTTGGACATCGGGATTTACATGGGTATTAGGGAACTGAACACAGGCTGTCAAGCTTTGCAAGCCAATGCCTTTACCTACTTACCCATCTCTTCAGCCTAAAGAGAAAAAATTTAAAAGTCACTACATCAAAGATAATAATTCCTTATTTAAATGTCTTATGCTTCAGTTACTGTGTGTTTTTCTCACTCTCTTGCTTTGATTCAAAGTGATATAGAAACCATACTATAAGCTTTCACAAAGAGCAAATAAATAAATGTCAGAAGAACTTTATTCTGTGGGAAAATTAACCTGGCTTAGTCATTTGCACATAGAATTGGGATTCACAAAACTTATTAGGTAATGCTCAATCTTTTGAGTCATTCTTAGATCCAGTTTTGTCTTTCTTCATAGCTATACCTTGCCATGTTTGGTTTTTAAAATCTTTTCTTTCATCTTTTGTTCTCCCTTTTCATCCTTCTTTCTTTTCCTGTACCTTACTGCCCCCCTCCCACATTCTCTTTGTTACAGTTCTCTGTATTACCTTCTCATTGCTGGAAGAAATCACTCAACCAAATACACATTGTGGGAAGAAAGGGATTATTTTGGTTTACAGACTTAAGGAGAGGATCAATGATGGTGGGGGAAATGATGGCATGAGCAGAGGGTGGATATCACTTCTTAGCCAACATCAAGACATACCTAGGAAAACAGCAGCAGGAGATTGTGCCAAACACTGGCAAAGGGAAGCTGGCTGTAGTCCCTGTGAGCCTGCCACCACCAGTATACCTTCCCCAGGAGACGATAATTTCCAAATTGCCCACAGCTAGGGATCAAATATTGTGACTACATAAGATTACGAGGGAGGCCAGAATCAAACCACCACACCCTTTTCTTGTTCCCCCATCTCGTCTGTCCTTTGCCTCCCTTTCTTTTCATTTGGCTTTCCCTTTTGCAGCTTATACTTGCTATGAACTCAAAAATGCTACATGTGGTGGTTTAATTCAGGTGTCCCCTGTAAACTTAGGTGTTCTGAATGCTAGGTTCCAAGCTGATTGAGATTTGGGAATTAACACCTCCTAGAAGGTGTGTACTGTTAGGGGCAGACTTATGGTTGTTATAGCCAGTTTCCCCTTGCCAGTGTTTGGCACGCTCCCCTGTTGCTATGGTCCACCTTATGTTGACCAGGAGTGATGTCCACCATCTGCTCATGCCATCTTATCTCCCTGCCAATGTGGAGCTTCCCCTCAAGCCTGTAAGCTAAAATAAACCTCTTTTTCCCACAAACTGCTCTTGGTTGGGTGTTTTCTACCAGCAATATGAACCTGACTGCAACAGTAAAGTAGTACTGAGGAGTGGGATTGCTGCTAGATACCTGACTGAGTGACTTTGGCCTTTTGAAACTAATTTTCAAGAGGAATGTGGGAGGATTTGAAACCTTGGCCTAAGAGATGCCTTGCAGTACTGTAAGTACAGCTTGATGGACTATTCTCGTCTGAGCTGCAAGACCTGAATGCACTAAGAACTATGGACGGTGAGGTTTGATTGATTAGGGTGAAAAAGAGTTTGCTTGGACTGGGTTACCAATTTGTGTGAGAAGCTTGTTGTTATGCCCATGTCCTGAAAAGTTGTGCAGGGTTGCTTTGCATAGAAATGAACTGGAGTGAGCAGAGGGGTATGACAGAGAAAGAAAAATCTTTGGGTGAACTGTTGCCCATTTAGCTGCAATTGAGAGATTACAACATTTGAGAGTGGGCTAGCTGGCCTGCACTGGGGCAACAGGAAGAATGTAGGTTCTTTTGGAGGGCCTGAGTGCTCAAGAAGTGTCCTATTCTTCAAATTCTGCTTTGTTCCTCCCTGGATTATAAATTGGCACCCTACCTGGTATTGTGGAGTATAAGAAATGCAAGAAAGAGATGATTATTGAATTTTTAACATGGTCGTGTGTTTTGGAAATGGCCATGGGCCGTGTGTAGAAGATTTGCTGGTTGCCTGCATGGAGACCCCATGGTGCCATGAGGATGAACCTTAGATTGCAGTGGAGACCCAGCGGGGATGCCAGGACCATGAGATGGCTGCTAATGAAAGCTGCCAGCCCCAGTGAAGTTTTTTTTTTTTTTTTTTTAAATTTTTATTTATTTATTTGAGAGTGACAGACACAGAGAGAAAGACAGATAGAGGGAGAGAGAGAATGGGCGCGCCAGGGCTACCAGCCTCTGCAAACGAACTCCAGACGCATGCGCCCCCTTGTGCATCTGGCTAACGTGGGACCTGGGGAACCAAGCCTCGAACCGGAGTCCTTAGGCTTCACAGGCAAGCGCTTAACCGCTAAGCCATCTCTCCAGCCCCCCAGTGAAGTTTTCCAGGACTGTGAGTAGTCTAGCTGGAGGAGCAGAATTGGAACTCCAGAGACTTGTTGCTGGTTAGAATTATTAGACTTGGATATTTGTCACTGACTAGAGTTGTTGGACTTGAAGTTACAGTTTGATGTTTTCCCTGGTTGTTTTAAATCTGTATTGTTTGAATATTTCTTTGCTATGCTCAATGCCATCTCTTGCAGTGTGAATGCTTATTCTGTGCCATTATGGGTTTTTTGAGGTTATATTTTGATATTATGGCTCAGTTAAAAGATCTTGGACTATGGGGATGTATGAAAATCGTTGGAAGTGATAAAAACTATGGGGACTTTTAAAATTAGACTAAATGCATTGCATTTTACATCATAGATGGTTATCAGTTTATGGGGGCTAGGGGTGGAATGTGGTGCTTTGTTTCAGGTGTCCCCCATTAACTTAGGTGTTCTGAATGCTGGATTCCCAGCTGATGGAGATTTGGGAAACAAAGCCTCTTGGAGGGTGTGTATCATGGGGGGCAGGCTTATGGGCTTTATAGCCAGTTTCCCCATGCCAGTGTTTGGCACACTCCCATGTTGCTATTGTCCACCATATGCTGGCCAGGGGATGATGTCCACCCTCTGCTCATGCCGTCGTTTTCTCCTGCTGTTGTGGAGTTTCCCCTTGAGCCTGTAAGCTAAAATAAACCTTTTGTTCCCCCACATGCTGCTCTTGACCGGGTGATTTCGACGAGCAATGTGAACCTGACTGCAACACAACATGTCTCAGAATGTCCTTGAACTTCTGGTCCTCCTTCCCCTGCCTCTTGAATCCTGGAATCACAGGTGTAGTCCACCACGCTGATCTTTCACAAACTCTTCCTTAATTCTGTAGATCATTATATGCTATAGTCATGTGCTTCAAAACTCTCTGAAAACTGTTGGGCTCTAAAAGGCCCAGGCGTGAGGCCTAGTGGAACTTCCTGAGCCTAGCTAAAGTTTGGCGACCTGTCTCTGGCCAGCTATGACTCAGCAAGATGCCTAAGGGCTTCTGGCCTGCTACCTCAGTGTGGCAATTGTAATTACCATTTCAATAGTTAAAGTTTACTATTGGCTCTTACCTCTTCCCCCATCCTAAAATCCCCACCTTCCTTCCTAACATGATATAGGCAACTGCTCAGAGCAATAAAGTGAGTTGTTTTCTGCAAGTTCCTGCATCGAAAAGACTCCCAACTCTGTGGTTTTTCTCCGGTGGCCAGGACTGGTTTCTGGGTCATCCAACATTCATCATCATCCTTCAACCCCTAGGGAGGAACCAGCAGGCCTGGTCCTTCCCTCGGCACTATCTGACCAGGAAGGAACCCCTCAGAAAACAGACTAAATTTTCCTACATTTTGTTCTGTTTCTGTGTTTATTCTCAACAGATGTCAAACTTTCCTCCACATTCTAAATTTTGCTTTAGCATATTAGATTCACACTTGGGCCAGTATTAGTGAAAATATAAAGAGCCATGAAGGACTAAAGAGATGGCTTAGTGGTGAAGGTGCTTGCCTGCAAAGCCTCAAGGCCCAGGTGTGATTCCCTAGTACCCATGTAAGGCAGATGCACAAGGTGGCTCATGCATCTGGTGTTCATTTGCAGTAGCTGGAGGGCGTGGCATGCCCATTCTCTCTCTGTGTCTTTCTCTGTCAGTTATGTACATACTCAGTGTTTAAACAGCCATGTTGATACCATCATTAGCTTCCTCTATGTCCTCCCCCCACTGAAGGAATCCTCCTTGTTGGGGATTGTGGATCTTGCATTGTGGGGGGTAGCCATTAGTTATGGGAAAGAGGCAATGTCTCTGGGCATAATGTCTCAACTTGTGGCTCTAATAACCTTTTTGTCCCCCTCTTCCACAAATTTCCCTGAGCCATGTTGGATTTGTTTTAGGTCTACTTCAGTGATGAAGTCTTGGGAGCCTCTGTGTGTCTGGGTATTTGTTTGGAAGGAGTTGAATGCTCTCTGTGTCTATCTCCTTCACCCTTGTGCTGGTACCAGGTTCACCAAGAAAGGAGCACTCTTCTCATTTTTCCAATTACTCTATGGTCTCAGCTGGGGCCCTGGTGAAGTATGATGGCCTGAATCTCCTTAGGTTCTGTGTCTATCTGAAAAAGAGAAGCAGATTCTCCAATAGAGAGTGAAGTCAGCACCAGATAAATGGGATATCCATTGTTATTCTAGAGGGGATTTAATAGGTGTAGGCCCTCTTATAGTCCAAGATTGGTGGAAGCTTGATGTTGGAGAGTGTACTCAATATTTGGATATCATTCTGACATGTTTCCCAGTTCCAGCTTTGGGTTCCATTCCAGTGAGCAGATCTGTTAGCCAAATCAAGCACAGTTGGTTACCCACCATGGTTGTGGGCCACTATTGCACTTGTGTGAGCATCACGTCAGGTTGTTTGCTGATGAGCAGCTTAGACCATGAGTTGCTTGGACAGATGTTGGTCATTTTCCCCCAGTTGCTCATGTAGCACCATCTGGCACTAGACAAGCAGATCCCAGCCAGGTCTCTGTTCTGTCCCAACAGCATATGGCATCTTTGTCAGTAGGGTCTTACCATTAACCTTTGGTGTGTAATCAAGTGCTCTGACAGAAATATGTCCTTTTGGGAAACTTGTAGGTCTCTCTAATCAACAGCTCATTGTGAATGTTAACTGCATCATGGTATTGGGAGTTACAGGCCAGTGCCAATGGAAAAGAAGGAAGAAACAGGTAATATAAAAGAGGAAGAAATAAGAGAAAGAAAGAGAGAGAGAGAAACAGGAGAATATAAAGGTTAGTCTTCATCATACCTTCTTCAAGGCCCTTTAAATCAGTTGTTCCCTCTAGGAACCTGATGAAGATTCAGTCTTTTAGTCTGTCTTTCAGGATAGGGGTTTTTATGGTACATTGTCTATTTGGGTCCAGTTTTATGTTCCACCTCCATTATTCTCCCCTCCTGCCCCACCCTCCCTATTGTCCTGTCATTGAGATGCCTAGGAGATATTTCAGTATCTCAGGGGTATTCAGGTTAGGAGCCAGAGATATATGAGACCCTATGACAATTGTCTTTCTGTGATTGGGCGAGTTCACTGAGAATGATCTGTTCCGTGTTTGACCATTTTTCTTAAAGTGTCATTGTGTCATTTTCCCTTAATGCTATATATAATTCCATCATGTAGATATATCATGTCTTGGTTACTGATTCATCTAATGATGGACACCTGGGTTGATTCCAGTTCTTAGCTATTTGACTTGAGTAGCTATAAACATGGTTGAGCAAATGTCTCTGAACTGAGGTGTGGAGCTTTTAGGATAAATGCCCACTAAGGGAATAACTGGTTCTGTTGGTAACTATGTAGTCATCCTTTTTAGTAGTCCATAGTGGTTGTGCCATCTTACATTCCCACCCACAGTGAATGAGGGGTTCCTATTTCTCTGCATCCTTGTCAGCATTTGTTTTCATTTGATTTTTCAATGTTTTGTATCCTTACTGGGGTAAGGTGGAATCTCATAGTTGTTTTACTTTGCATTTCCTTGATGATAAGGGGTGTTGAACATTTTCTCAAGTGTGTGTTTGCCATTTGTATTTCTTCCTCTGAGAACTCACTGTTGAGTTCTTTGCCCCATTTGATGAGTGGGTTGTTTGACTTTTTATTGTTTATATTTTTAAATATTTTTTGTTTATCTTATTTATTTGAGAGTAACAGACAGAGAGAGAAAGAGGCAGATAGAAAGAGAAGGAAAATGGGCACGCCAGGGAACTCCAGACGTGTGAGCCCCCTTGTACATCTGGCTAACATGGGTCCTGGGGAATTGAGCCTTGAACCATGGTCCTTTGGCTTCACAGGCAAGCGCTTAACCACCAATCCATCTCTCCAGCCCCATTGTTTATATTTTTGAGTTTTTATAGATACTAGAAATTAGGCCTCTGTCAGTTGTATAGTCAGAAAAAAATTTTCCCCATTCTGTGTGTAATCATTTGGCTCTGCTTATTTTATATTTGTCTGTGAAAATATTCTTCAGCTTTATGAGATCCAATGGTTGAGTGATTGTTTAATTTCATGAGCTAGTGGGGTCTTGTCCAGGAAGTACTTTCCCACTCCTATATCATGAAAAGTTTCTCCTATTTTTTCTTCCAGTAGTAGCAGAATTTCCAGTTTTATATTGAGGTTTTTGATCCATTTGAACATGATTTTTGTGCATTGTGAGAAGTATGGATCTAGTTTCATTTTCCTGCATGTGGTTATCCAGTTTGTCCGGCACCATTTGTTTAAGATGCTATCTTTTTGCCACTTTACATTATTAGGGCCTCTGCCAAATACCAAGTAGCTGTAGTTACCTGACCCAAAGTCCTGGTCCTCTATCCTGTTCCATTGGTCTATAATCCTGTTTTTATGCCAGTACCATGTTTTTATTACTGTGGCTTTGTAATACAGCTTTAGATAAGGTATGGTGATGCTGCCAGAGGTATTTCTTTACTGAGGATGTGCTTGGACATATGTGGACTTCCACTATTCCATATGAATCTTGGGACCATTTTTTCTATCTCTGTGAAGAAAAATGCTGGGATTTTTAATGGCATTGCAATAAATCTGTGTATTGCTTTTGGTAAGATTGCCATTTTCACAATGTTAATTCTGCTTATCCAAGAGCCTGGAAGGTCTTTTTATTTTCTCAAGTCCTTTTCAAATTCTTTCTTGAGTGTTTGTGTGTTTTTATGTTTTCATTGTATAGGTCATTGACATCCTTGGTTAATGTTATTCCAAGGTATTTTTTGTTGGTGTTGCTGTTGAAAATGAGACAATGTGGCTAATTTCTTTCTCTGCATCTTTGCCTTTTGCATATAGAAAGGCAACTAAATTATGTGCATTGATTTTGTAACCTGCTACTTTGCTGAAGGAGTTAGTCACTTTTAAGAGTTTTGAGATGGAGTTTCTTGGTTCAATTATGCCTAGAATCATGTCATCTGCAAATAAAATAGGTCTAAATTAACTTCTTTCTTTCCATTTGTATCCCTTTTATTTCTTCCTCCTGTCTTATTGCTTGAGCTAGGACTTCCAGTACTGTGTTGAAGAGCAGAGGTGAGAGTGGACAACCCTGTCTTGTTACTGATCTAAATGGGAATTCTTTCAGTTTCTCTCCAGTAAGTATTATTTGGGCTTTAATAGCTTTATATATAGCCATTATTCCCTCCAGTGTTTTTTTAAAATTTAATTTAATATTTATTTATTTGACAGAGGAAGGGGGGAGAGAATGGGCACACTAGGGCATCCAGCCACAGCAGACAAATTCCAGACACATGTGCCCCCTTCTGCTAATGTGGTCCTGGGGAATCAAACCTGAGTCATTGGGCTTTGCAGGCAAAAGCCATCCCTCCAGTCTCCCTCCAATGTTTTGATCATGAAGTGATATACTTTTCAAAGGCCTTTTCTGTGTATGTTGAAATGATCATGTGGTTTTTTGTTTAAGCTTATTTACATGGTTTATTACATTGACAGATTTCCGTATGTTGAACCAACCCTGCGTTCTTGGGATGAAGCCTACTTGATCAAGCTGGATGATGCTTTTGATGTGTTGTTGAATTTGATTTGTGAGAATTTTGTTCAGGATCTTTGAATCTATGTTCATCAGGGAAATATGCTATAGTTTTCTGTTCTTGTGGCATCTCTGCCTGATTCTGGTATTAGGGTGATAAATGAAAGGAACTGGGGAGCTTTCCTTGTTCTCCAATTATGTAGCACAGTTTGAGAAAAATTGGTTTCAGTTTTTTCATGAAGGTTTGATATAATTCAGCAGACAAGGCATCTGCTCCTGGACTTCTGTTTGGGGAGGTTTTTGATTACTTTTTCATTTTTACTTTATGGGTGTGATAGGTTTGTTTAGGAGACTAATCTGCTCAGAGTTTAGCTTTGGTGGGTGGTGTGTGTCAAGGAATTCATCCCTTTCCTCCAAATTATCCAGTTTCATGGACTATTATTTTTTTTAAATGAATCCTGATGATTCTCCCAATTTCATTTACATCTGTTGTGATCTCTCCTTTTTTATTTCTGATTTCTTAAATTTGAAGTGCCTCTTTCAGATCATTTAACTGTCTTTGGAACTCTTCCTGGTTCTTTTCTATTAGGTCTAATCTAGCAAGGACAAACATTCATACAATTATTGGTACAGTGGGGTGGCAGGAAGGGGAAGGGAGGGGCAAACAATAGCCTGCTGGGTGGGTCCTAGTAGCTTGCAGGAAGTTCAGGTGGGGAGGCAGGTGGGACTGAGGTCATGCAGGAAAACTGAAGAAGGGAGGGAAATGGTATGCTAGCTTTCTGGTGTAGATCCATGCTTAAAGACAGATCATACGTGTAGCAAATCAAGAAATAATTAAAATAAAAAGCACAAGGCAAGATAGCACACAGACAAATAGAAATTCTGGTTGGGAAGGAGGAGGGGACGGGAATGCTAGCCTGCTGGTCTGGGTCCGATCACAGAGGGGTGGGTGGGTCAGCAGTTGCACAGGAAAACTGAGGAGGGGAATAAAGGGGAACACTAGCCTATGGGTCTGGGTCTACCTGAGGAGGGGCAGCGGCTGAGACTGCTGCTGGGATGGCTGCTTGAGAGGATCACGGGTTTAAGTTACCCAAGGGCATGGTAATCAGTGGATTCCCTACTTTGTTCCTCTGTGCCCTCCCAGTGGAGATCTACTAAAATCTGCAAAACCCAAGGAACCCCGAATATCTTGCCTTTCCTTCCCTGTGTGGTGAGGCATGGTTAGGCCGACACCACCTTAACAGGAAGTCCCTATTCTCTCTATTTGCTTCCCTTCTTTCTCTACCTCTTAAATAAATAAATATATGAATAAATAAAAATCTTTATAGAGCCATGAAGATCAACATTTTAAATGTCACTGTGCCTTTAATTACAATACTACCTTTAATTTTTGGTATATTAATCTATAAAATTACTGTACTATGCCATTACATATATCAAGAAAACAAAATAAAAATTGACTAACACTTCTGGTGAGAATCACAGTTTTCTTTATAACTTTGGCTTTGTCCTCTTGTGATTGAGCATAGCCCATATAAACAATTACATTGTGCAGAAAAGAACTAATCTTTGGTTCTTAATAATGCATGCCTATAAATTTTCAGAAATGATTATTGGGACTATAGTCATTCTTCTCAACTGACAGATGAGCAATTCTAAGAATTATTTGAGGAACTATATCACGATTTTATTTCTTATGGAAAATTCTGTCTAAGTTGACTAGTGAAGCAAATAATAAATGACAATATATATTGACCTTAAACTACGGGGAATATTATTTGTTTGTTTGTTTGTTTTTTCAAGTTTGAGAGACACAGAAATATCTGTTAGTTGGAAATCAGTCCTTTCAAAGCTATATCTGAAACAGCAGACAGACTTCATGGATCTGATACTTTCTGATAAAATTTTATTGCTGGGCATGCTTGTCTCTTTTTCACTCTCTAATCAACATAGGTCTTATTCTCAGTTTCTCTTTATAGTAGTAAATGTCTGGGAAGTAGCTTTTTAAATATTTACTTATTTATTTGCAAATACAGAGAGAGTGAGAATGGGCACACTAGGGTTTTGAGCCACTGCAAATGGACTCCAGATGCATGTGCCCCTTTGTGCATCTGGCTCCATATGGGTACTGGAGAATTGAGTTCCAGTTCGTAGGCTCTGAAGTCAAGCACCTTACCCACTGAGCTATCTCTCTAGGCCAGGAAAGTAGTTTTTAATGCTGTGGTTATAACTTCTAGACATCTCATATTAGTTTCTTTCATAGAGCTCCAGTTCTTAAATGTCATTTCAAGGGTTATTTTTATGATTACAAAGTAAGAAGCTTAACACCAGAAAGAGCTTTCATGAATTTCCAATCACATATTTACAGATAATTTTGTGGGTGAGGAGAATAAAGCTCAGAGAAGAAAAGAAGTATCTTCATAGTTGAACCATGGTTACATCTGAAGCTAATACTGAGGTCTCTCAATGTCCAAGTGAGTGATCACACAGTGAGAACTCACATGGATGAAAAGTGCATGTTTCCTTATGTAAGACAGCATCATTGTGAAGATGGAGGCTTAAATCTGTATAACTCAAAAAAGAGGTATGGGGCTGGAGAGATTTCTCTGTGGTTAGGGCACTTGTCTTTGAAGCCTAAGGACCTAAGATTTGATTCCCCAGAACCAACATAAAGCCAGATGCACAAGGGCACACATGTGTCTAGAGTTCATTTGCAGTGGCTGGAGGCCCTGGAGTGCCCATTCTTTCTCTCTCTCTTTATCTTTCTCTCTCCCTCTCTCTCTGTATGTGTGTGTATCTTGCTTATCAATAAATAAACTATATAATATTAAGAAAAAGAGGTCTGGAGCGTGGTGGCACACGCCTTTAATCCCAGCACTCAGGAGGCAGAGGTAGGAGGATCGCCATGAGTTCAAGGCCACCCTGAGACTACAGAGTTAATTCCAGGTCAGCCTGGACCAGAGTGAGACCCCACCTCGAAAAACCAAAAAAAAAAAAAAAAAAAAAAAAAGAAAAGAAAAAAAAAAAGAAAAAGAGGTCTGATGGTCTGATTAGGGTACCTTCATGTTGCCCATATCATGATGAGAATGAGTGCCAGAGACTGTTGCAGTCAGCTCCAGGTTGTTGGGATGAATTTACAAATAGACAGAGTTTATGAACTGGAACAGGATTTACCTCAGGCTCACAGATCCAGGGAAAGTTCCATAATGGTGGAACAGGTGGGTCTCTTTTCATTAACTCAAGCAGAGGGAAACCACCAAGCAGCCAAGACCATAAGCAAGCATAAACAGGAAGCAAACAGAGGGACCCAGGCAGAGCTCAGACCACTCTACATACTTTGGAGCTAGAAATCAGATCTCTCTCCAGTGAACCTCAGGGATGGACTCCAGGTTCTGCCCCAAGGATACCTCCTCCAGCGAGGCACCTGGAAGTCCAATTTAACATCTGAGTCTAGTGGGTGTAAGCATTCAGACTATCACAGAGATGCATATTTGTATCTTCTTTTGATAGTACTACCTATATTTGTCACCTCATCCTGATGGAAACAGGCATATATAATCAATATTCTAAGATTCTGAGGATACCTGTGTTAAAAAAAAAACAAAAAACAACTTCTAAAGTGAAGGATTCATTCTGTTGGTTTGTTTATTTGTATAAAATGAATCTTTTCTTTAAAATACTGTTGTTGCTCACTTCTCTGCTCAAACCATCCTACAAGTCCATTTTTATTGAGATCTGACAAAAGGAAATGATAAATACAGTAATGGGAACAAAAGTCTAGGCAGGTCACCTCATCAAAGCAAGGATTAATCTCCAACTAGGCTTGAGCAGCGCTACACATTATGCCCCAACAACGTAATTAATGATAACATGCAGATAAAGTTCCCATCTTTCATCTTACTTCTCATTAATTTGAAAGTGACTTAACTTCAGCTTTCATGGACAAAATTAGAAATTAGCATAAAAAGAAAATAGAGGTTCATCAGGAAGATAACAAGCAGACACTGACAGATGGCAATATCTAAACTATGGCAGAGTCCTGTACAAAATCTAAATGCTGATCTTCAAGTGAAAAACAAGGAAGAAGCAAATTGGGATAGTTTGTGCAGTGGTAGAAATTGTTTTCTAAAAAATCTGGTTGAGATGTGATATACATGCTCAGAGTCTCTTAAAGACACATAAATCCTATTTTATTTCATTTTGACATTTTAGGTATCAATAATTTATTCCACATTGGTTTTCATCTTATTTACAGAGACTTTGATATGCTCCTTCTCCTTATGTCCCATCAGAACTTGATTATATCTTTATCACCATACAAAATTTATGGATGTCAGCAGCTAGGCAACTTTATTGTGTACATATGGTTCTCTCTCTCCCTCTTGCTATGTTCATTGTCTTTTTGTCTTTGTGCATTATCTTATACATAAAGCCATAAAATTTTTCAGAAGGTACATTCTCATTTGGTCATCATTCTATTTGGATATTTCCATTGAAAATTGCACCACTGCCCACTTACCTGTGGAAATTATGAGTTGAGCTGCTAGCCCAGTAAATCATTCATTAGTTTCTTGAATAAACTCTCTGCCCAAATCCAGACAAATACCACTTGTGTCTTCAGACTGTACAACTCAAATATTTCTCAAACTGTATTCTACCAAATAGTAAACGCTGAAGCTTTAAATTATTTTTGTTTCTAAGACTGCTAAAAATTCTTCGAGAACATGTCTGTAAACCATGAGTTCAGCTAGGTTCAATAGTACCTGAGCCTGGTTTCCTTAAGGAAGTTTCAGAAGGTAAAATTCTCCAGAATTATTTGTCCATGGGCCTCTTTTCATGAAATCAACTCTTCTGTTCAATATAGATGTATGCATATACACATGCTGATTTCTATGTTTTAAGATATGCATTTATATATATCCCAAACTATTAACAGTAGATATATAATCTAACCCAGCGATTCTACTTCTAGAGAAATGAAAATTGCAGACACAGATATGTTATCCACAGATGTTTATACTAACACTAATCATAATGTCTGCATAATGAAGACAGCACAAATACTCATCACCTGACAACTGCATACATAGAAAGTGGTATGCACAGATAAGATAAACTCTTTAGTCATAAACAGGAGTGTAGTGTTACTATCTGCTACAATGGGGTTATAAACATGTTAGATGAAAGAACTTGGTTACAAAGAAATATGTAGTATGATTCCAATCATTGAATATTACAGAAAAGAGAACTCTTTATGTACTAAATGTAAATTTGAAATGTTAAAAGCCAGGAAAGTGATAGGAAAGTAATGATGGAACATTTTGCATCCAGGGAGGGATTAAATCCCTTAAAGATGCAGGAGATCCCAGGCCTATGGACTCTACCTTTTGGGTCCTTGTGTAGGTAAACGAGGAATTAAAAGCAGGGACTTGGAGAATGGTAAATTATGAATTATACAGTTTATTTTATGGAGAGTTAGGATATGGAGGGAACAGTAGAAAGGAAGCTCATGCCAAAAGAGGTGCTCCTCACTCCCAGCCTGGCTGGGAAGTGATAGGAGAGATGGAAAAAATTGCCCCTCACATCTCTGGATAGAGGCCTAGAGACATGTACACACACACACACACACACACACACACACACACACACACAAACACACACAGCAAGGCAGGAGATTCCAGGCCAAAAGTTCCCACTTATATTGAGGGTCAGAGAGGACTCAGCAAGAGTAAAGGATTCAGAGCTTAAAGAGAGATCATACATGTAGCAAATCAAGGAATCAAAGAAGATGCAGGACACCAATTTCATGAAATAAAGAAGGCAATGCAAGACATAAATAAGGAAATAGAACTAATAAAGAAAATCCAGTCAGAATTACTCACAATGAAGAACACAGTTAATGAAATAAAACAACAACAACAACAAAAAACCTGTAGAAAATCTCACCAGTAGAATGGATGAAGGAGAGGATAGAATATCTAAGCTAGAAGATCAGGTGGCAGATCTAATACAATCCAACAAAGAGAAAGACAAACTTATAGAAAAAAAAAAAATAGTGGGAATTTCAAGATATTTGAGACACTATGAAAAGACCAAATATAAAAATTCAGAGCATAGTAAAAGGAGAAGAATTCCACTCCAAAGGCATAGTAGGCATCTTCAACAAAATCATAGAAGAAAACTTCTCCCAAATTGGGAAAGACGTGCCAATGCAGATACAAGAAGCCTTTTGAACACCAGCCAGACAAAACCTGGAAAGAACCTCTCCTTGCCATATTATAATCAAACTACCACACACACAAACCAAAGAAAAAATATTGAAAGTAGATAGAAAAATCAAGTTACCTACAAAGGCAAGCCCATCAGGATTATAGCAGATTATTCAACACAAACTTTAAAAGCCAGAAGTGCTTGGAGTGATGTATTCCAAGTTCTGAAAGATAACAACTGTCAACAAAGGTTACTTCTTCATGCAAAGCTATCCATTCAAATAGATGGAGAAATAAGGACATTCCATGACAAAAGCAGCTTAAAGAAGTATTTGAAGACAAAACCAGCTCTACAGAAAATACTTAATAGAATCCTCCATGCTGAAGAAAAGGAAAAGCACACATATAAGAAACCTGGATAAAACAAGCAATACTCAAATACTAGTTAACATGAGAGCAAAGGTAGAACTGGAACCACAAAAAAAAAAATGACAAACATAAATACACACCTTTAAATAATATCTCTTAATATCAATGGCCTCAATGCCCCAACCAAAAGACAAAGGTTTGTAGACTGGGTTAAAAAGCAGGATCCTACAATTTGTTGTCTCCAAGAAACTCACCTTTCTACAAAGGATAGACATTATCTTAGGGTGAAAGGTTGGAAAACGGTGTTTCAAGCAAAGGGGCCTAGAAAACAAGCAGGAGTTGCTATCCTAATATCTGACAAGATAGACTTCAGTTCAACCATAGTCAAGAAAGATAAGGGAAGGTCACTTTATATTGACTAAGGGCACCCTCAAATAGGAGGATGTTACAATCCTAAACATATATGCAACTAACAGGGGGATTCCCAAATTCATCAAACAAACACTATTAGAACTAAGGTCACAGATAACACTCAACACAGTGGTGGTGGGTGACTTTAACACACCACTCTCATCAATTGACAGGTCATCCTGAGAAAAAATAGACAGGCATCTGGACTAAATGAGGTCATAGAAGAAATGGATCTAACAGATATATACAGGACATTTCATCCAAATGCTGCAGATTATATATTCTTTTCAGCAGCACATGGACCATACTCTAAAATAGAACATATACTAGGACACAAAGCAAATCTTAACAAATTTAGGAAAATTGAAATAATTCCTTGCATTCTACTTGAACACAATGGAATCAAACTATAAATCAATAGCAAAAAAAGCTATAGACCATACACAAAATCATGGAAACTAAACAATACACTACTAAATGATGAATGGGTCAATCAAGAAATCAAGAAGGAAATTAAAAATATTGAAGAGTCAAATGATAATGAGAACATAGCATACCAAAATCTTTGGGACACAATGAAGGCAGTCCTAAGAGGTAAATTTATAGCTTTAAGTGCCTATATTAAGAAAGTAGAAAGGTCACAAGTAAACAACCTAATACTTCACCTTAAAGCCTTGAAAAAAGAAGAACAATGCAAACCAAAAATCACTAGATGGGAAGAAATAGCAAAGATTAGGGCAGAAATTAATGAAATAGAAATAAAAAAAATCCAAAAAATTAATGAAACAAAGAGTTGATTCTTTGAAAGGATAAACAAGATTGACAAACCCTTAGCAATTCTGACCAAAAGAAAGAGAGAAGAGAAACAAATTAATAAAGTTAGAGATGAAAAAGGTAACATCACAACAGATTTCGGAGAAATTCAAAAAATAATAGGGATATACTATAAAAGCATATACTCCACAAAGTATGAAAATATGCAAGAAATGGATGATTTCCTTGATTTATATGACCTACCTAAATTAAGTCAAGATGAGATTAATCACTTAAATAGACCTAAAACAATCATGGAGATCCGAACAGTTATCAATAATCTCCCAACTAAAAAAAGCGCAGGCCCACATGGATTCACTGCTGAATTTTACCAGACTTCAAGGAAAAGCTAACACCATTGCTTCTTAAGCTTTTCCAGGAAATAGAAAAAGAAGGAATTCTACCAAATTCCTTCTATGAAGCCAGCATCACCCTGATACCAAAACCAAGCAAAGATAGAACAACAACAACAAAAAAATTTCAGACCAGTCTCCCTCATGAACATAGATGCAAAAATTCTCAACATAATATTGGCAAACAGAATACAAGAATCTATCAGAAAGGGTCATTCACCCTGACCAAGTAGGCTTTATCCCAGAGATACAGGGATGGTTCAAAATATGCAAATCGATAAATGTAATGCATTATATCAATGGTTGAACGACAAAAATCACATGATCATCTCATTAGATGCAGAGAAAGCATTTGACAAAATCCAACATCCCTTCATGATAAAAGTCCTACACAGACTGGGAATAGACGGAACACATCTCAATATAATAAAAGCTATTTATGACAAGCCTACATCCAAAATATTACTAAATGGGGAAAAACTGGAAGCTTTTCCACTAAAATCAGGAACAAGACAAGGGTGTCCATTGTCCCCACTTTTATTTAATATAGATTTGGAAGTCTTAGCCATAGCAATAAGGCAAGAGACACACATAAAGGGGGTACAAATTGGAAAGGAAGAGATGAAGTTATCATTATTTGCAAAAGACATGATTCTATATAAAAAGAACCCTAGAGAGTCTCGTAGCAAACTGTTAGAGCAGATAAAAACCTACAGCCATGTAGCAGGATACAAAATAAATACACAGAAATAAGTAGCCTTCATATATGCTAACCACAAACACACAGAGGATGAAATTAGAGAACCACTACCATTCACAATTGCATCAAAAATAAATAAGTAAATAAAGTACCTTGGAATAAACCTAACCAAGGAAGTAAAGAATCTACACAATGAGAACTTTAAAACACTCAAGCGAGAAATTGCAGAAGACACTAGAAAGTGGAGAAACATCCCTTGTTCCTGGATTGGATGAATCAATACTATGAAAATGGCAATCTTACCAAAAGCAATCTACACATTTATTGCAATCCCTATCAAAATTTCAAAGACATTCTTTATGGAAATAGAAAAAACAATTCAAAAATTCATTTGGAATCACAAAAATCCTCAAATATCTAAAATAATACTGAGCAACAAAATTAAGGCTGGTAGTATCACCATACCTGATTTTCACCTATACTACAGAGCCATAGTAACAGAAATAGTGTGGTACTGGCACAAAAACAGATATGTAGATCAATGGAACAGAATAGAGGACCCAGATGTAAGTCCAGGTAGCTATAGCCACCTGATATTTGATAAAAATGGCAAAAATACTCATTGGAGAAAAGACAGCCTCTTCAGCAAATGGTGTTGGGAAAACTGGATATGTATCTGTAGAAGGATGACAATAGATCCTTCTCTCTCTCCATGCACAAGAATTAAGTCCAAATGGATTAAAGACCTTAACATCAGACCTGAAACTCTGAAATTGCTAGAGGAAAAAGTAGGGAAATCCCTTCAATATATTGGTCTGGGCAAAGACCTTCTGAATATAACCCCAATTGCTTAGGTAATAAAACCACAGATTAATCATTGGGACCTCATGAAATTACAAAGATTTTGCACAGCAAAGGACACAGTGAATAAAACAAAGTGTTAACCTACACAATGGGAAAAAAAATCTTTACTGGCTATCCATCTGATAGAGGATTAATATCTAGGATATATAGAGAACTCAAAAAGTTAAATAATAAGGAATCAAATAAGGCAATCAAAATATGGGCTCTGGAGCTAAACAGAGCATTCTCAAAGGAAGAAATATGAATGGCATATAAGCATCTAAAAAATGTTCTACGTCACTAGTCATCAGGGAAATGCAGATTAAAATTACATTAGATTCCATCTCACTCCTGTCAGATTGGCCACCATCATGAAACAAATGATCATAAATGTTGGTGGGGATGTGGAAAAAGAGGAACTGTCCTACTCTGCTGGTGGGAATGCAATCTGGTCCAGCCATTGTGGAAATCATTGTAGAGGTTCCTAAAACAGCTAAAGATTGATCTACCATATGACCCAGCTATAGCTCTCCTAGGCATATATTCGAAGGAATCATCTCATTTCCTTAGAAGTACGTGCTCAACTATGTTTATTGCTGCTCAATTTATAATAGCTGGGAAATGGAAGCAGCCTAGATGTCCCTCAAGTGATGAGTGGATAATGAAGATGTGGCACATTTATACAATGGAGTTCTACTCAGCAGTAAAGAATAATGAAGTTATGAAATTTGCAGAAAAATGGATGGATCTGGAAAGGGTTATACTATGTGAGGTAACCCAGGCCCAGAAAACCAAGCGCCACATGTTCTCCCTCATATGTGGATCCTAGCTACAGATGATTGGGCTTCTGCGTGAGAAGGAAAAACTCAGTAGCAGAGGCCAGTAAGTTAAAAAGGAGATATAAAGGGAAGAGAAAGGAAGGGAGGAGGGTACTTAATAGGTTCGTATTGTGTATATTTAAGTAGAATGATTGAGATGGGGAGATAATATGATGGAGAATGGTATTTCAAAGGAGAAAGTGCCAGGGGGGTGAGGGTATTACCATGGGATATTTTTTATAATCATGGAAAATGTTAATAAAAATTGTGAAAAGATAAAAAATAAAATAAAATTTAATAAAAAAAGAAATCATTATACAAGATGGGTGTGGTGGTGCACGCCTTTAATCCCAGCACTCAGGAGAAGGAGGTAGGAGGATTGCTGTGAGTTCAAGGCCACCCTGAGACTCCATAGCGACATAGAGACTCTCTCTCTCTCTCTCTCTCTCTCTATATATATATATATCATTAAACAAAAACAAGGCAAGATAGCAGTCAGACAAACAGAGATTCTGGTTGGGAAGGGGAAGAAGGAGACCCAAAGAGACTTATACACATGTGCCAAGAGGGATCCAGGGAAGAAGAGATTTATACAAATGGTTAGGCTTTTTTATATGGGTCAAACATCCAGTTAGGATGATCCACATCATTAGACTCAGATGTGTAACCTGATTCATTGGTGACCTCAAGATTCTAACTGAAGAGGGGCCAGCCCACAGGAGTTCTTTGCCTGGGAAACCTGAAGAAAGCCACAGGAAGCACTGCTGAGTTGTTGCTGCAGCCCTCTTGAATGAGACTGGATCAGACATGGGTTCTAGTGCTCTCAACATGACATCCATGTTGTCCTTGGGCCTCTGTCCCTGGCTGACTACCTATTAAACAAATTAAAGCCAAAACAAAACAAAAAAACTACTTTGCTCTTATTCTCTATTAATAAGATGATTTTAAAAGGTATGGTCTAAAGTTACATCTAAACTGATTTTAAAAAAGGTCTAAAATTGACTGTAGGGAGGATTGCATGAATTTATGAATATTCTCAAAGTACCAAATTGTAAATTTTGAAAGAACAAATTGAAGGGTACTTGAATTGTATCTTAATATAGCTACTTTTTCAAAAGCTCTCAAACCATATTTCACAGCATTTTGTAACCCCTTGTTATGGCTATATTATAATTAGCAAGTGCTCAATAATTATCTGACAAAATGGACTGAAAGGAAGGGATAACAATAGCCTTTCTCCTCAGTGTGGTCCCTGAACCCACAGTACTGCATCTGCTGGGAGCTTGTTAGAAATACAGATTCTTAGCCTGCCCACACCTGGTGAATGGGAAACTGTGCTTTAACAAGTTCAAAGGTGATTTGTACACTGGTAGTTAAAAAGCACTGTACTATATAGCATGAGCTGTACTATCTTCTAATCACTCAGCACACCATGCTATTACACAGCTATTTTGCTATCACATCACTTAGTTTCTTCTTTTACAAGGATTATATCAACTTGCTTTTAATAAGGACATTTAATGAATTATAATTAACCTCGTTTTTTGGCTGCAGTTTTAATGTGTTTTCCAGGGCTCAGTCAGACCTGTAAATTAAGATGTTTATCTGAAATATCAGAAATTATCTAAAATAAATGTTTAGATCTTTATTCTTTTAAATTTTGAAGAATCATATCTTTTACAATCATTGATTTAAATACAAAAGTTTCATTGTCTTTATAGATAACAAATGATTTCAAAGCAATTTATTTTCTCTTTAATGGAATGTAATTTATAACCACGTATTTCATTATTGTCAGTTTTTGATGACTTAGAAATTATTTTGGTCATAGTGCACCAGGTGGGAGAATGGCATTGCATGTGGCCTGTAAATGTGGGGCACCAGTGTGTTTGGGGCCTATGCACCCTTAGCTGGTGAAGGGTGTGGTATGTTTGAGGTCTGTGCGCTCCAGGTGGGGGAGGGCTTGTGAGCTCCAGATAGGTGAGGAGTTTGGCATGTTTGGGTCTAGTGAGCTCTGGGAGGATAAGGGGTAGTTCATATTTGAGGCTTGTGCTTTGGGGTACCAGTGTGTTTGGGGCCCCTGCACTCCAGTCTGGTGAGAGGCACTGATTGGTTTGGACCTGACCTGTGTGGTCAGGGAAGGTGAGGGGCACAGGGAGTTTGGGGTCTGTGTGCACAGTCTGTGCCATCAGTATCCTGTTGGTTCCCGCTGCTGACCCTGTACCTCCTGAGTCAGCAGATATTTTGGGCCTCAGCCACCTACTCTGATCCTGCCACACAGGCTGCTGGATGCCTTCTCTCACCAGTCCCCTACACCAGCTAACTCCACTGACCTGAACTCCAATCTGGTCCATGGACCTTGGTGCCCCTCACCCCACTCCCTGCCTCTATCTCCCCCACTGCTGGTATCTGCCAACATGTGCCCCATTGGGACATCCTCCTGCCTCAGACAGGAAGCACAGAAATATCTGATAACTAACAGCCAGGAGTTATCCGTGAGACCTCTATAACCTGTTCAGCTTGGTACAGTAGGGGAACAGGGCCAAGTACTATGGCCCCTGGGCCTAACAGGCAAGGCACTGTTGTGATCATGGGCTGAAGATATTCCAGACTTCCAACCAGAGATCTCATACCAGCCACCAGCCCAGAGCTGCAGGGCGACTTGCAACGTCCACCACGTGTGCATTTGTAGATATGACATCCCACTCCAAACCAGTTCAAACCCAAAAGAGAACGCTGGAGATCCTACAAGGGAAAATAATTGTTTCCTCCATGATAAAACAGACTTTTACCCTGAGATGGGTAGACTCCAAAGCAAGAAAATCCACATGAGACAACAGACTGAGAGATCTCCACCCAGGTTGCCTAGTCCCACAATGGAATTCTCCAATGAAAATATACAGGAGACAACAGAAATTGAATCCCCAAATGAAAGCACAATATGCTATGTGACCCTGACCAAACAATTTGAATTTGAATTTTGCTGAATTTGAAGCAAGTCATAAGAAATAACACTTGCATAAATAAAACTGAGCAGAATCATCTCTTACAGCACACCACTTTTGTCACTAGGCTTAATTTTCTGGAGGAAATTCAGAGACCTCAGAATAGAGATAAATGAACTAAATGTGAGTCAGCAAGTGGAAGATCTCAGTAACCAGCTGATCAAGCTTAATGAAGACATGATGAAATGCAAGAATGAATTCCAAGAAGCATCAAGAAAACCAAACCATGACATGAAATTGGAACTCAACAAAAAGATGAATACAATACAGAAAAATGCGACAGAAAACACAAATCAAATAGGATTGTAAAAGCCTCCTTAGAAACTAACAGAGTTAATTTCTCACGTTGTCAATCATGTGAACAACAGAACTTTTGAGCTGGAAGACAAGGCAGAAGAAAAACATTTGAGTCCAAAAACTTTGATAAGTTCAAAAAATAATGTGAAAAGAATATAAGGAAATCGTGGAATACTGTAAAATGAACAAACACCAGATCCTGGGTATATCAGAAGGGGAAGAGATTCAGAACAAAGAAATGGAGAACATATACAATTATGTATATAATTAAACAATAATAACTAAAAGTAATTAGAATATAAAATAATAAAATAAAATTAATTTAAAAAATATTAAATAAATTTTTCCCATTCTCCAAAAGTGAGATCCATCTACATACCAGAAACTCACAGAACACCAAACTGGACCAAAGAAGAAAATATCCAAGGCACATCATAGTGAAACTTCTAAACAATGAAAACAAAAGAGAGTGCTAAAAGCAGCAAGAGAGCAACAACTCATAATATACAAAGACAATCTCACCAGAATTACATAAGATTTTTCAATGGAAACCCTGAAAGGCAGAAGGGTTTGGAATGGAGCACTTCAAAATCTCAACACTATGACTTCCAACGCAAAATACCTGTTGCTGTCAGGTTCACATTGCTGATAGAAATCACCTAACAAAGCACAGCATGTGGGAAAAATAGGTTTATTTTGGCTTACAGGCTTGAAGGGAAAGCTCCATGATAACAGGGAAAATGATGGCATGAGCAGAGGGTAGATATAACCCCCTGGCCAACAAAAGGTAACCACAGAAACAGGAGAATGTACCAAACATTGGCAAGGGGAAACTGGCTGTAAACCCATAATCTCATCCCCAACAATACACTCCCTCAAGTAGGCATTAATTCCCAACTCTCTATCACCTTGGAAAGCATTCAATATACTTAAGTTTATGGGGGACACCTAAATCAAACCACCACATTCTTCACCTGGCCCTCATAAAATAATAACCATATATTATGTAAACTACAATGAATTCTATCCAACTTTAAAAGTCTCCATAGTTTTTATCAATCCCAGCGATGTTCAAACATCCCCATAGTCCAAGGTCTTTTAACTGAGCCATTATATCAAAAACTAAACTGAAAAAACCCATGATGGCACAGAATAAACATTCACACTGCTGAAGATGGCATTGGGCATAGCAAAGAAATACTCAAACAATACATGGTTTAAACAGGGCAAACACCAAACTCTGTAGCTCCAAGTCCAACAACTCTAGCCAGTGACAATTCCTCAAGTCCAATAATTCTAATCATCAAACCTGCACAACTTCTCAGGACATAGGCCTTATGGCAATCTTCTCACATAAACTGCTAGCCTGGTCCAAGCAAAGCACTATCTCACCCTCATAAGCCAAACCTCAGAGTCCATTGTTCTTACTGCATTCAGGTCTTTCAACTTTGACCAAAATAGTCCATCAAGCTGTATTTACAACATTTCAAGACATCTCTTAGGCCAAGGTTTCAAATCCTTCCACATTCCTCTTGAAAAATCAGCTCCAAAAGGCCAAAGCCACACATTTGGGTATCTAACAGCAACCCCATTCCTCGGTACCACTTTACTGTTGCAATCAGGTTCACATTGATGGTAGAAATATCCTAACCATGAGCAGCTTGTGGGTAAAAAGAGGTTTACTTTGGCTTAAGGCTCAAGGAGAAGCTCCATGATAGCAGGAAAAATGATGGCATGAACAGAGGGTTGACATCACCCCCTGGTCAACATCAGGTGGACTATAGCAACCAGAGAGTGTGCCAAACACTGGCAAGGGGAAACCAGCTATAACACCTATAAGCCTGCCCCTAATAATACACCACCTCCAGCAGGCATTAATTTCCCAGTCTCCATCATCTGGAAACCTAGCTTTCAGAACACCTAAGTTCATGGGGTACACCTGAATCAAACCATGACAATACTGTACTCAGCAAAATATGCCACATAATAGATGGTGAAAGGAAAACCTTCTATGATAAAATTCCAACTCTGTAATTATATGAACACAAAGCCAAACCAACATAGAATAAATCAGGAAATATTCCACATAGAAGTGTTGAACAAACTCAAGAGCCTGCAAAAGGAAGATCACAATAACCAAACTAAATCAGGTACCAAAACATTCAAAGCCAAATAGGGCACCAAACACCATAAAGCCTACATGGCAGTGATTAAATTGAACCTCACAGTTATAATGTTAAATATTAATGGTCTTATCTAAGCCATAAGGAGACACAAATTAATGGAGTTGATCAGAAAGATGGACCATTCCATATGCTGTCTTCAAGAAACCCACCTAACCACTAAAGGTAGAAACTTCTTCAGAGTGAAAGGGTGGAAAATGATTTTTCAAGCAAATAAAAATAAGAAACAAGCAGCTGTGGCTATATTAATGTCTGACAAAATAGACTTCAGAAAAGTATTAAAAAAAGACAAAGAAGGCTGCATTTTACACATCAAGGGAAAAGTTCATTGAGGATATCACAATAATAAATCTATACACAGCAAATGCTGGCACACCATGATTTATAAAGGAAAACCTACTCAGCAACAAACCAGAAAGAAATCCTAATACCATCATTGTAGAGGTTTTAATACCCCAATATCATCAATAGACAGATAATCCAGGCAAAAAAAAAAATCAAGAGGAAAAAATAGATCTTAGTAATACCATAGATTGAGTAGACCTAACATACATCTACAGAACATGCCACCTTAATTCTATAGAATATACATACTTCTCAGCAGCACATGAAACTGTCTCCAAAATCGATCATATACTAGGGTATAAAGAATGTGTCCATGGGGCTGGAGAGATGGTTTAGCAGTTAAGCGTTTGCCTGTGAAGCCTAAGGACACTGGTTCAAGGCTTGGTTCCCCAGGACCCACGTTAGCCAGATGCACAAGGGGGTGAATGCGTCTGGAGTTCATTTGCAGTGGCTGGAAGCCCTGGTGTGCCCATTCTCTCTCTTTTCCTCTCTGTGTGCTTATTTCTCTCTCTCTGTCACTCTCAAATAAATAAATAAGAATGAACAAAAAAATTTAAAAAAGAATGTGTCTATGAATTCAGGAAAACTGACATTACTTATTACATTACAGTGCTAAAGTTAGAAATTAACAAGAAGAGAAACAGCAGAAATTATTTCACCTCATAGTGACTGACCAACATGCTATATTAATGAATGGGTCATGGAAGAAATCTAAAAGGAAACTACAAAATTTCTAGAACTGAATGACAACAAAAACACAGCATATCAAAATGTATGGAACACAATGAAGGCAGTACTAAGGGGAAAATTCATAGCACTGAAAGCCTTCATAACAAAGACAGAAAGATCTGAAATTAATAATTAAAACTAGAATAATCCAACCTTAAGAGCTCCAGACAGAAAGAAATAATTAAGATTAGAGTTGAAAGTAATAAATTGTAAATTAAAACAATTAAGACAATTGACAAACCAAGGGCTGATTCTTTGAAAAAATAAGATTGATAATCTACTGGCCAATTTGATCAAATGCAAAAGCAAAGTCTCAAATTAGCAAAATTAGAAACAAAATTGAATGGTCACAACAGATACCAGTGAAATTGGAAGAATTATCAGGACATATTTCTAAAACCAGTATTATACAAGATTGGATACCCAGAAGAAATGTACGAATTCCTAAACACATACCAGCTACCAAAACTAAGTACAGAGCAGATGAATCTCCTAGACAAAACTGTTGCAAGCATCAAGATCTTAAGATATGGAACAAGACATGGGTGCCCAAGCTTACCACTGCTCTTCAACATAGTATTAGAAGTCCTAGCTCAGGCAATAAGATAGGAGAAATATACAAAAGGAATACGAATTGGAAAAGAAGATGTCAACTATTTGTATTGGTAGATGAAATGATCCTATACATAAGTGACTTAAGAGACACTACCATAAAACTTCTAAAGGTGATAAATTCCTTCAGCAAAGTGGCAGGATACAAAATTAACACAAATTTTAATAGCCTTCCTATACATAAAAGCCAAATATACAGAGAGTCATATTTTCAATAGTCACACACACAGAAACATCAAATACCTTGGAATACTGCTAACCAAGAACATGACCTTTATAATGAAAACAAAAAACAGTAAGAAGATTGAGGAGGAAATGAGAAGAAGGAATGACTCCCATGCTCCTGGATAGGTAGAATTAATATTGGGAATATGGCAATTCTACTAAAAGCAATATGCATATTCAAAGCATTATCAATAAAACTCTCCACATAATTCTTCACAGAAATAGAAAAAATAATTTCATAATTCATATGGAATTAGTAGAAGGCCTTTGGATATCCACAGCAAAAAAGAAAAACAAAAAGAAAAAAATCTCTGGCAGTATCACCATACCTGATCTCAAGCTATACTACAAAATCATAGTAACAAAAACAGCATGGTACTGGTATAAAAACAGACATATAGAACAATGGACAAGAATTTAAGACCCAGCCCTTAGTTTTAATAAATACAACTATCTGATCTTTGATAAAAGAGCCAAAAATGTACACTGAGCAAAAGATAGCATTTTCAACAAATGGTTGCAAGATGAATTGAATGAACACATGTTGAAAAATGAAAGCAGACCCAATCCTATCACCATGCACACAAACCAACTCCAAATGGACTAAAGACCTCAGTAGAACACTTGAAGCTCTCAAAATACTGGAAGAAAAAATAGGGAGAACTCTTCATGATATAGGAGTGGGAAAAGACATTCTACACTGTACCCCAGTAGACCAGGAAATTAAATAATCACTCAATCAGTGGGATCTAATGAAACCAAAAAGCTCTTGGACAGTCAAACGTATCACAAATAGAGCCGAAAAACAAGCCAAAATGGGAAAAAACTTCTTTTCCAGCTACACCATTGACAGAGACCTAATATATAGAATATACAAAGAATTTTAAAAATGCAATAAAAATTAAGCAATCCACTCAAAAAGTAGGGTAGAGGATTGAATAGGGTGTAATAAAATGAATAAATGCAAGTGGCTAATAATTACCTAATAAAAATGCTCAACGTTTTTAAGCTGTCAAGAAAATGCAAAGTAAAACAACTATGATATTCCTTCTTACTCCAGAAAGAATGGAAATCATTTAAAAACTCAAATGAGATTTCTGGCCAAGATGGCAATTGCCTAACTGCACCACAGATTCCCAGAAAAGAAAGGCAAAACATTAAGGGTTCACTGAGTCTTTTAGGGGAGTGTAATCTCCAATAGATTTCCAGTGGGAGGGCACAGAGGGGAAAAATAGGGAATTGCTGATTCCCTTGAGGGTGGGTACCCCACCCCCACACAACCACCATACCCACAGTCACAGCTTCAGGAAACTCCACACTTACCATAGGAAAAGGGTCCCAGGCTAACACAGTTCCACTTGCCTCACTGCACAGGGGCAATCACACTTCTACCCCTGCCAACAGGCTACACCTGGTGGCCCAATGGAGCTCAGGCTCCTTTGATCAACTTGAACACCAAATGGCACCGTCCCCCCCCCCCCCATTGATCCCTGCATGGAAGCTTAGCTTGCTCTACCCACTCACTCACTGCTCTGGCCACTGCACATTCATGCACAAGCCCAGGACCATTGCAACTTCCATGCAAGTTCAGACTGTGTCTGTCATTTGTGACAGCTCAGGTGCCATCCCCTCCCTCTCTGCCATGCTGGCCATCCGCCATTGTCCTGTTGTGGGGGACCACAGACTGTTCCTGGCCCCAGTGTTCGCCCACTGGAGTTTGGGTTACTTCAATGTTTGGTGACTCAGTGTCCCTCCTAGTGCGAGTGCAGGCAGCTTTGGAGCATTATCGTGTGAGAGCTCAGGCAACTTTGGTGTAGCTTTGGCAAGTGAGAGCCAAAGCCTAGGCTGCTTGGCAACTGCCTCAAGCTGCTTCAGACTCATATTGTGCTTGAGACCAGGCTGATCAACTCACCTATGTGCCCATACGCTGTGATAGGCAGACCACAGCACAAAAGAAATAACATGAAAAATCAAATGCAAGAAAATCCAGTTCGATCACCCAGTCCTACATAGAAGAGTCATTAGGATCAGAACACCACAATGAAGCTATGAGCAACACTGTCCAAGATACTGGTAGAACTTGCAGAAAAGCAACTGATAATCGTGTGGATGCTGCCATCACTAGCCTAGACCTAATACATAAGAAAATGGAAGGAGTTGCCAGGCATGGTGGTGCACGCCTTTAATCCCAGCACTCGGGAGGCAGAGGTAGAAGGATCACCCATGAGTTCGAGGCCACCCTGACACTACATAGTGAATTCCAGGTCAGCCTGGGCTAGAGTGAGACCCTACCTCAAAAAAACAAAAAACAAAAAAAAACAAAAAAAAAAAAACAAAAAAAAAAAAAAAGAAAGAAAGAAAATGGAAGGAGTTCAAGGACAGTTAAGAGATTTGAGGGAGAGTGAAAAAAAAGAAGACCTCAAAAATCAGCTGGTGATACTAAATGAAGACATAAAGAAATGGAAGGATGAATTCCAAAAAGAATCATGGAAATCAGAAAATGATGTGAAAAGGGAGCTTGACAGAGGGATGGAAATTATACATAGAAAAGTAGTGGAACATGCAAACCTAGCTGAACAAATCCAAAACTCTCTAGAAGCTCTCAAGAATAGAGGCAGCCATGTGGAGGAAGAAAAATCTGAGTTCAAAAATTTCAGTAAGTTTAAAAGTTTCTGTGAACATAACATGAGAGAATTGTGGGATACACTTAAACGTCCTAATATCAGGATCATTGGAATACCAGAAGGAGAAGAAATTCAGACCAAAAGCATGGGGAACTTATTTAACAAAATAATTGAAGAAAACTTCCTCAGTGTCTTAAAAGAAAGGCCCATCAAGATACAAGAAGCCAACAGAACTCCAAACAGACTGGACCAAAGGAGAAACACTCCAAGACATATTGTCATTAAGACTCTAAACATTGACACCAAAGAGAAAACCCTAAAAGCAGCTAGGGAAAAACAGCACACCACTTTCAAAGGAAACCCCATCAGAATTACTCCAGACTTTTCAATGGAAACCCTGAAAGGTAGAAGGGCCTGGAATGAAAAACTGCAAAGTCTAAGAAACTATGGCTTCCAACTTAAACTACTCTACCCAGCAAAAGTATCCCTCATAATAGATGGTGAAAGAAAAACTTTCCATGACAAAAGTCAGCTTTACAATTATATGAACACAAAACCAAACCTACAGAGAGTATTTCAGGAAATTCTCCAAAGAGAAGAAACAAATAATGAAACTCAAATGCCTACAAGAAGCAGATCACAATAACCAAAGTCAGTGTAGGCACAGCAAACTTCAAAGTCCATGAAAACACCAACTAACATATACCATCACAATATGGCAGGGATCAAACCAAATCTCACAGTAATTACATTAAATATTTATGGCATTAATTCACACATCAAGAGACACAAGCTAACAGGGTGGATCAAAAAACTAGATCCCTCAATCTGTTGTCTTCAAGAAACCCACCTCACCACTAAAGACAGACACCTCCTCAGGATGAAAGGGTGGAAAACAATATTCCAAGCAAACAGGAATAAGAAACAAGCAGGCGTAGCTACATTAATATCAGATAAAATAGACTTCAAACCAAAACTAATCAAAAAGACAAAGAAGGCCACTTCCTACTTATCAAGGGAACAATCTATCAAGAGGATATTACAATCATAAATCTGTATGCACCAAACACTGGGGCACCACAGTTCATAAAACAAAACCTACTTGACAATAAATCAGAAATAAGCACCAACACTATAATAGTTAGGGACTTTAATCCACCATTATCAGTAGTAGACAGATCATCCAAACAGAAACTCAACAGGAAAGTAAGAGAGCTCAACAAAACCATAGATCACTTAGAACTAATGGACATCTACAGAACTTTCCATCCCAAATCCACAGATTACACATTCTTCTCAGCAGCCCATGGAACATTCTCTAAAATAGACCATATACTGGGTCTCAAAGCCTGCCTCCATATATTTAGCAACATTGATATAATTCCCTCCATAATATCATCATATCACAATGTTATATTGCTAGAAATTAACAACAAAAGACACACCAAGAATCTCAATGACACTGGAAACTGAACAGCACACTTTTAAACAATAGATAGTGGATGAAATAAAAATGAAATTGCCAAATTTCTAGAATTGAATGACAATGAGAACATATCATACCAAAAACTTATGGGACACAATGAAGGTGGTCCTCAGAGGAAAATTCATAGCACTCAATGCCTTCATAAAAAAAGACAGACAGATCCCAAAAACCTAACCATCTACCTAAAAGCACTGGAAAAGCAAGAAAAATCCAACCCAAAGCACTCCAGAAGGAAGGAAATAATTAAAATCAGAGCAGAAATTAATGAAGTGGAAACTAAGAAACCAATTAAGACAATTGACAAAACAAAGAGCTGGTTCTTTGAAAAAGTAAAAAAGATTGACAAACCCTGGCAAATTTGACCAAGCAAAAAAAAAAAAAAAGAGAGGCCTCAAATTAACAAAATTCAAAATGAAAAAGGAGAGATCACCACAGACATAAGTGAAATTGGGAGAAACATCAGGACTTATTTCAAAACATCTACTCCACAACACTGGAGAATGTGGAGGCGATGGATAAATTACTGGACGCATACCATCTATCAAAGCTAAATTCAGAGAAGATTAATCTCCTCAATGAACCTATTCCTCATGGAGATTGCAAATGCAATAAAAAAAAAAAACCTCCCCCAAAAGAAGAGTCCAGGACCAAATGGCTTTTCAGCTGAATTCTATCAAATTTTCATGAAAGAACTCAAACCAAACTTCCTCAAACTGTGCCACACAATTTGAGAACATGGAAAGCCTTTTATGAAGCTAGTATATTCCTAATTCCAAGATCCAGAGATGCCACAGAAAAGAAAACTACTAACCTTTTTCCCTGATGAACTTAGATGCAAAGATCCTGAACAAAATCCTTGCAAACTGAATCCAACAACACATCAAAAGCATTATCCACCTTGACCAAATGGGATTCATCCCAGGAACATAGGGATGGTTCAACATACAGAAATCTGTCAATGTAATACACTTCAAAAACAAGGTTAAACACAAAAACCACATGATCATTTCAATAAATGCAGAAAAGGCCTTTGACAAGATACAACTTCATTTCATGATCAAAACATTGGAGAGAATTGGCATTGTTGGTTCATATCTTAACATAATAAAGGCAATATACATAGCTCCTAAGGCCCAAATAATACTTAATGGAGAAAGACGAGGAATTCCCATAAAGTTCAGGAGCAAGACAGGGTTGTCCACTCTTACCTCTGCTTTTCAATATAGTACTGGAAGTCCTAGCTCAAGCAATAAGACAGGAGAAGGGAATAAAAGGGATACAATTTAGAAAGGAAGAAATTAAGTTAGCTCTATTCACTGATGATTGTATATGTGAGAGACCCAAGAGACTCCATCCCAAAACTCCTGAAGGTGATTAACTCCTATAGCAAAGTAACAGGATACAAAATCAATGCGTAAAAATCAGTATCCTTTTTATGTGTAGATGACAAAGATACAGAGAAAGAAATAAGGGACATGGTCCCATTTTCAATAGCAACAACAACAAAAAAATAAAATAAAATACTTTTGAATAACATTAACCAAGGATTTGAAAGATCTACACAACAAAAACAAAACACTCAAAAAATAAATTTAGGAGGATTTGAGAAAATGGAAAGACCTCCAATGCTCCTGGATAGGCAGAATTAACACTGTGAAGATGGCAATCATACCAAAGGCACTATACAGATTTAATGCAATTCCAATTAAAATCCCTAAAGTATTCTTCACATAAATAGAAAAAAAGATCTCAAATTTCATATGGAAAGGCAGAAGGCCTCGCATATCCAAACATATCCTCAGCAAAAGAAATACCTCTGGAGGTACCACCATACCTTACTAAAGCTATATTACAAAGCCATAGTAATAAAATCAGCATGGTACTGGACTAAAAACAGGAGTATAGACCAATGGAACAGACTTGACCTGGATGTTGGGTCAAGAAACTAAATCTACTTGGTATTTGACAAAGGCCCTAACAATATAGGCGGGGAAAAAGACAGTATCTTCAACAAATGGTGCTGGACAAACTGGATAACCATATGCAGGAAATTGAAACTTGATCCACACATTTTTCCATGCACTACACTCAACTCCAAATGTATCAAAGACCTCAACATAAGACCAGAAACTCGACTACTACTGGAAGAAAACATAGGAAGTACTTTCCATGATATAGGAATGGAAAAAGACTTCCTGAACAAAACCCCAGTAGCTCACAATCTTAAACAGTTACTCAAACAATGGGATCACATGAAGCTGAAGAGTTTTTTCTTTTACAGACAAGTATACAATAAGCAAAGCCAATAGATTTCCCACAGAATTGGAGAAAATACATGCTGGTTATCCAACTGACAAAGGTCTAATCTCTGGAATCTACAAAGAACTCAAAAATCTAAACAGTAAAAAGTCAAACACCCCACTCACAAAATGGGGCAAAGAACTAAACAGGCAGTTCACAGAGGAAGAAATACAAATGGCAAACACACACTTAAGAAAATGTTCATCATCCCTAATTATCAGGGAAATGTAAATTAAAACAAATATGAGATTCCACCTTACCCCAATAAGGCTAGCAAACATCAAAAAATCAAATGAAAATAAATGCTAGTTAGGATGTGGAGAAGTAGGAGCACTCATCCACTATTGGTGGGAATGTCAGATGGCACAACCACTGTAGAAAGCAATATGGAGCCTCCTGAAAAAGCTGACTATAGAGATACCAACAGACCCAGTTATTCCTTTACTGGTAATGTACCCTAAAACCTTCAAACCACAGGCTAGAGAGATTTGCTCAACCATGTTTGTAGTGGCACATTTCATAATAGCTAAGAGCTGGAATCAACCCAGTTGTCCATCACTAGAAGAATGGATAACTAAGATGTGGTATATCTCTACACAATGGAATTCTATACAGCAGTAAGAAAAAAATTACACAATGAAATTTGAGGAAAAATGGTTGAACCTAGAACAGATCATTCTCAGTGAACTTACCCAATCACAGAAAAGAAATCTCCACATAGTCTCACTCATCTACAGCACCTAACCTGAATCTACCCCAGATGCCTCACATACCCACCAAACATTTCATGGACTAGTCAATAGGATGGGTGGGAGAGAGGGGAGGGCAACAGAGGGGGCTGGAAACACAAATCTAGACCCAAACGGCAATGGTACCATAAAATTCTACATCCTAAAAGGCAGACCAAATGGCTGAACCTTCACCAGGCCCTTATAGGGAACACTTGAGCCATAAGACACTGGATAGGTTATGATGAAGACTAACATTAATTTTCTACAGCTTCTCTCCCTCTCTCTCTCTCTCTCTCTCTCTCTCTCTTTCTCTGTCTCTCTCTTCTCTTTAACTCTTTTATATTAGTTACCTTTTTCTTCCTTTTCTTAGTGGGCACTGACCTATAACTCCCAGTAACAGCATGTGGCTACCATCCAAAATGAGCTTTGGATCAGAGAGACCTACAAAGTTTCCTAAAAGAAAGACAGATTTCTGTCAGTGTACTTGATGACCCACCTACGGTTAGTGGTATGACCCTACTGCTGAAGACACCTTATTTGGTTGACGTGTAAAATGGAATGGTATGGCTAGAAGCTGGAAGAGAGTCAGTCCCCAGACAGTCAGTGTGTCTAGTGCTAGAAGGTGCTACATGGGCGACTGGGGGAAAATGACCAATATCTGTCCAAGCAACTCATGGCCTAACCTACTTAGCATCAAATAACCTGTCGTGATGCCCACACAAGTGCAATAGTGGCACACAGCCATGGTGGGGAACCAACTGCTCTCGATTAGGCTAACTGATCCCCTCAGTGGTACAAGACCCATAGCTGGAGCTGGGAAACAAGTCAGAACCATATCCAAACATAAGCCCACTCTCCATTATCAAACTACCATCAATCATAGGCTACAAGAGGGCCTACACCTATTAAATTTTGTATATAAAAAAGTAAGGGTTATCTCATTTGTCCTGGTGCTAACTTACTCTCCATTGGAGAATCTGCTTCTCTTGTTCAGATAGATCCAGATCCTAAGGAGAGAGCCACCCCATCATACCTCAAAAGGGCCCTGGGTGAAACTGAGAATAATTGGCAAAACAAGAAAGGGTGCTGTTTTCTTGGTGAACCGGGTACTAGTACAATAGTGAAGGAGATCAACACAGAGAAAAATCAACTCCTACCAAATCAGAGATCCAGAGACCCAGAGGCCCCCCCACCGTATCACCGAAGCAGACCAAAAATGAACCCAACATGGCTCAGGGAAATTTTGCAGAAGAGGGGGTGGAAAGAATGTCAGAGCCACATGTTGGGTCATGATATGCAGAGACACTTATCATACCAATAACTGTGGGCTAACTTCAGAATGCATGACCCATATACCTCAACAAGGAGGGGCTAAGGGGAAAGGGGTAGGTCATGGATGAGCCTAATAATGGTACGAAATTGACTGTATTAGCTGAGTACAAAACTAATTAAAAAAATAAAAAGTAAAAAAAAAATAAAATGGCAATAAATATTGGCAAGGAGGTGGGAAAAGAGGAATCCTCATTCACTACTGGTTTGAGTGCAAAGTTGTATAACCACTATGAAAACCAATATGGAGACTCCTGAAAAAAAATGAAAATAGGGATACCAATTGGCCAAGCCCTTCCTATAGTTGACATGTACCCTGAAGGCTCCACTGCTCACTGAAAAGATATTTGCTCAACCTTGTTTACAGCTGCTCAATTCACAATAGCTAAGAACTGGAATCAACCCAAATGCCCAACACCTGATGAGTTGGTAATAAACATGTTTTACATGTACACAATAGCATTATACTAAGCATTAAGGAAAATTTGTAGGAAAATGGACAGCCTTGGAACAGATGACACTAAGGGAACTCACACGAGCACAGAAAGGTAAACAGAATGTTCTGCCTCAGCTCTGGCTCCTATCCTGCAACATCTTGAGTTGCAGGCATACCTGACAAGCAACTCAAGGGACAGATAAGAGGGATGGAAGGGTTTGTGGGAGGGAAGTCGGAGGGAGGAGGTGATATGCATAATACCAAATCCAAACTGAACTGGTACTATATAAACCTTCCTTCTGAATAGAAGATGTAACAATATAACCCTAAATAGGAGTAAGAAGGGCCCTGGAGAAGGTGGGATGAAGCCTAACTAAAGTATTTGGTCCTGGTTTATAACTTATCATAGCAGAAATTGATTATAACACACATTGAACTATTGATCTGAGCGTCCCATTAAGTCCTCAAAATAAGACCTGTTTCTGTCAAAATAGTTGGTTCCACTTCTCAGGTGAAAGGTAAAACCATATTGCTGAAGATACCACATATTGCCAATGCAAAACATCGAGAGATATTACTGAATCTGGAAGGAAGCCAGCACCCTGATAGCACATATTTTGCTGAAAAGTGCTGCATGAGCTGTTGGAAAGAAATGGCCAACAACATTGTGAATAATAAAGATACCCTGGAATATGAAAGCAAACAGACCAACAAGATATACACACCTGTGCAATAGTGGCACACAGCCTGGCTCTCTAATTAGCTAAGAAGTCTGCTCAATGGAAAGGAACCCATAGCTGGGATTGGGGATCAAGTTCAAATCCTATGGGAACAAAGATTATGAACTCCAATCAGAAGCTCCCACTAGTGTCTGGACAAAAGTGAGGTTATGCCCATCAAAATCTTTCTAAATTAACATGCTTATCCCCTTTAACCTATCCTGATCTCACTTTCCTTTGGAGAATCTGTTTTTCCTTCTTAGAAAGCAGTTCTGAGAACAGCAATAATCTATCAACAAGACAAGAATATATAACTTTCCTGGCGTGGTGGCGCACGCCTTTAATCCCAGCCCTCGGGAGGCAGAGGTAGGAGGATCACCAAGAGTTCGAGGCCACCCTGAGACGCCATGGCGAATTCCAGGTCAGCCTGAGCCAGAGTGAGACCCTACCTCGTAAAACCAAAAAAAAAACCAAAAAAAAAAAAAAAGAATATATAACTCAACAACAACAACAACACTCCAATACAACAGCTAGGGCCCAGGTGATACCACAGAGGAATTAGCAAGATGTACAAGAGTGTTGCTTCTATGGCGAGCCTGCAAACCTGGATAAGGGTGATGGAGACAGACACTGAGGATACTCAAAATACACCAAAACAGAAATACAGAAGCTTCTGAGAGTGCAACATTTAAGTAGATTTAAAACACACCCATCAAAGCTCTGGGAATTTGTCAAAACAGGTGTAAAGAATGTAAGAGCCATACCATAGCGCGAGAAAGAAAAATCTAGAGGCATTGTCCCTCTCCAACATACACAAAATGAGTAACTGTTGCTCTCATAACTCATAACTCATAACTCCATGGTGAATTCCAACAAGTTGGACCCTTAGTGGATTGGGGATATGGAGGAGCAAATGATGGTCCTAACATATGATATATTCATATGAAGTTTCTACTTAATAAAAATTAAATATACTTGAAATAGCAAAGATGCATTTTGGAATGGCTTGAGCTGTTTTATACAATGCTATAAGCTCTTAGATGCTACCGTTCTTTATCTTCTCTGAGGTAGAGATTCTCACAATGTACACGTGTTTGCTTAAATACATCATAAACTATAAACATCAAGGTTGATTCCAGCTCTTAGCTATTATGAATTCAGCCGCTGCAAACATGGTTGAGCAAATCTCCCTGGCCTGTGGTTTAACAGTTTTAGGGTAGATGCCCACTAAGGGAATAACTTGGTGTATTGGTATCTCTATACATCACACCTCAAAAGGGACCCAGCTGAAACCAAGAACAATTGGTGAAACAAGCAAGGGTGCTGTTTTCTTGATGAACCGGGTACCAGTACAAAGGTGAAGGAGATCAACACAGAGAAAAATCGACTCCTACCAAATCAGAGATCCAGAGACCCAGAGGCCCCCAACACCTCATCACTGAAGCAGACCAAAAATGAACCCAACATGGCTCAGGGAAATTTTGCAGAAGAGGGGGTGGAAAGAATGCCAGAGCCACATGTTGGGTCATGATATGCAGAGACATTTATCCTACCAATAACTGTGGGCTAACTCCACCATGCACGACCCATATGCCTCAACAAGGAGGGGCCAGGGGGAGGGAGTAGCACATGGATGAGCCTAATAATGGTACAAAATTGACTGTATTAGCTGAGTATAAAACTAATTAATAAAATGAAACAAAATGTTTAAAAATAAATAAACTATAAATATCAAATGAATTATTTTCAATAATTTTCATGTTGTGTGTTTCTGTGTATACAAGATATAGGTGGTATATTTGTTTATGTATGTTACTGTGCCCTGCATATGCCACAACAAGTGTATGGAGGTCAGAAGACAACTTTCAAGTCCACCTTCTATGTCATTTGAGGTAGAGTTTCTCATCCATCCCTTTGTTCACCAGGTTATCTGCACCACAGGTTTTGGGAAAAGCTTCTGTCTTCCCTTCCCATTTCACATTCAGAGCCTGTCATAGCTTTTGGCTTTGTGATCTCAGGTACTCACACTTGCATGTCAAGTACTTATGCACTGAGCCCTCTCCCCAGGCTCACAAGATTATTTTTATTTCTCCTCTTTCATGCTTCTCTCCTTTACCATTCATCTTGGTTCTATCCTACCTATTCTATCCCAACTCTGAAATAGAATTAACAGAACACAGAGATAAGCTAGGACTAACCAAGGTGACCACCTTTCCCCTTCATAGGTGTGTTCCTGGCCACAAAACCCAGCATCTCTCACCATTTCCAGGTGGCTTATTACTTTTTTACTGAAAGGGTTTTATACACCAGCTGCTTTCCCAAGTCTGCAATACAGATCTAAAATAGCATCACAAGAGATAACAGTAACTGATTTATTATCAATTATTTTAAGTGTTCTAGTAAACATTCAAAGAAGTCTATGCTTTTACACAATTCTAGAGGGCAAAGAGTCTTTCTGTTAAAATGAGAATAACATTTTTTAAAACGTACTATATAGACTTTGTAGGCATGCCTTTATTATTTATGGGACCTTTTAAATAGATGCATTTATATTTGCATTAGCATGGAGAGATCAACGTATTTATAGGATTTTATATTCTATTCTTAGAAACATACTTTTATCTAATAGGACACTTATATGGAAAACCTAAATCTATAAGAACAATAAATATACATAGATGTTCTTTTATAGTTGTAATACTTGTGATATACATATATATAAACACATATATCCATACATATAGTCACATACAGTCATGTATACCTGGACAAAGAAAGGAATGATATACATTTATTTTGTTTTAATAACATTTAAATAAACATATACCTGTTATACTAAGAAATTAATATCTAGAATGAATAATAAGAGAAATTGAACTTGAACTTATGAATCATGAGTATTGTTTTTTAGCTTCACTTTTCTTTATGAGATACTATGCTGAGGATAATTGGTCTTCAGAAGGTTACTAAAAGTACAGGTATATGAAATCCACTAACAAAATAACAAGTCAATTTAACTTGCTTGTGATCTGACTAGAAATCACACATGAGTGTCCATAACTCCCTTTAATGTGTCCTTATTTAAGGAAATTTTTTTCTTTGTTATTTTAGAAAATCATAAAACTTTATTATAGGTAGAAAATTTAAACTAAAAACTTAGACTTCCATGCCTACTTTCTATAATAGCAATAGGAAGGAATATTAATTTATCAAGAATAGAAACAACCTCTCTAGATTCCAGAAATTGTTTCCTGTCAAGTATTTGATTATAGTAATGACAAAAGTAATTAATACAGGTGGGCTGTGTCAATTAAAGTTTTTCCAAGCACCCCTTTTTCAAATATATGTTTGGCTATTAAAGTATTAGGTGAAAGCTGAGGTGTCAAAATGGTTCTTGTGAATTATTGGGATAATTTAAAACACTGACTTAAAAAGAAATACAACTAATTCATATAATTCACATCTGATCTTTAAATTTGAGTTTTGTAGGGGTTTCTGTTCTAAGACATAAACACTTAAGCATACACTTAGAGTTTCTGCCAAGAATTCTTTGGCTGTGGTGGTGGCGGCATTGTTGAAATCTCATGTGCTTTCTATTGTCAATCAAAACAGAAGAGAGACTATAGTCCAAGCAGGACTAGGAAAATCTCTAATAGGGAACTTTATTAAAGAAGTTAAGGAAATGGAAGGAGAGTTGCTCAGTCCCAGGATGGAGCGATTAGTGTCTGTTCCTGTTCTTTGCAGCTCATTTTGATTCAACAGTAGGTTATCTCTTTCTCCTCTTAATTCCCACAGCACCTTGCTTTTGCCTGCCTCATATTTACTCCTGCTATCTTACACTATAGCTGTTTGTGTATCCATCTTATCTCCCTTATTGAATTGGAAGCTCCTTGGAGAGGGAAAGATAATGTCGCACATATTTTTAACTTTCAACAGCAAATAGCATAGGAGGAAATAAAAACAGGAGGATCGAATTACAATTTTCTAAGCATCTACTACAGACTAGGCAAATTTAATATGTCAGTATATTGAGCAGGCTCAAGAAGACATTTCTGATGCATGCTTGGCTTTTAAATCAATTGAGGTCTAACTGGAAAGAAACAGATGGAAACAAACCACCAGCTCTATTTTTGTTAAAATTGAAACTGGAAACTAGGATTTATGGGTGCACAACACTGAACTTCTGAGGAAAATGCTTTTACCTCATCAGATATGAAGCTGGAAAATAAGTCTTCTCTCATGTGTGGTCCAGCCCAGTGCATGCATCACTCCAGAGTAGAGCAGAGTGGGCATTTTCTGCAGGCATTCACAGAGCCCATTTGCGATTCCAGAGAAGACAAGATGGCAGGGAGAGGGGTAAACTCCATAGTGCCCTTTACTTGCCACAGACTCAACTTTAAGGTTACTCCTCCCAGTGGGAGAAGGCGAGTAAGTGCAGTGCTAAGAGATGTGGGGAATATTAGTATCCTTATCAGCATCTGTTCCTACCAATCAAAACATTTCTTCCTTGAGAGAGAAGGCGGCTCAGGAACCTCAGGAAGTAAACACACACGTCTTGGTGTGCTCCTGAGACTCACAGTGTCCTTCCTCAAGGTTGTCGAAAGAGTGAATAACTGCTGAGGATGGTACACTCTCCAAGTCCTCCAGTCCTCCAGCGAGCTCCAGGGATGCAGTTTCTGTAAGTCTTCCCTCATGCTGGGTGGACTTATCAGTGATAGCACTGCCCTGGAGTCCTCCATTTTGCTGCAAGTAACTCCTTACACATGCTCTGTAAGTAGCCCTAATGAGCTCATTGGTTTACCCAGGTGTACTTTGATCTGTTTGTGCCCTTTCTGAGATGAATACATGTCTGTTGGTGTCTGTTCAGGAAAACTTAATGCAAAGCAGCTATCTCTTTTCATGTGTTCATGAAGCAACAGCAGAAAGGAAGTTCTCCTGTGATCAGTGATTTTATATATGAAATTTGATCCTTCAAACTACATTAGGTTAAGTGTGATTATCTTGGATTCATAGATGAGAAAGAAAAATTTCACATATTAAGTTACTTGTCCTAGAGAATAAATGCCATAGGCATTGTTTACAATGAAGTGTGTGTTCTTTGTTTGACATGATGCAAAGGGCATGGGTCAGATATGTTTGGGAAATAAGTGGGTGAACAGAGGAATAGAATGCAATGCTGCACATATATATGTAAGTATGATAAAACTCAAGAAACTTAAGTGGTCCAATTTTTTTAATGTAGTGTATTCTTTATTGTGAATTTGTCAATAAGTTTTTGAAAAGAAGTACCCTTTCTTTAGAATATGAGAATAGACTGCATGGAAATTTTCTACAGTTAATATGCACTTGAATATCAGCCAATAATTTGTTAGCCCTGGAGACTAGATAGCCACTACAACCTTAGCAATCTCTGTAACACCAAAGGAAATCAAAGGCTCCCTTTGTAAATGAATAATAGAAATAATACATGAAAATAACCAAGTCCTTTGTAATGATTTCAAACTACTTTTATAAACTCTAAAACAACTATGTACAGGCATGTTCACTGGCATCCAATAAGGCATGTCCAATTTTTATTTATTTATTTATTTATTTTTTTAATATATTTTTTTTATTTTTTTATTTATTTGAGAGAGACAGACACAGAGAGAAAGACAGGTAGAGGGAGAGAGAGAGAATGGGTGCGCCAGGGCTTCCAGCCTCTGCAAACGAACTCCAGACGCGTGCGCCCCCTTGTGCATCTGGCTAACGTGGGACCTGGGGAACCGAGCCTCGAACTGGGGTCCTTAGGCTTCACAGGCAAGCGCTTAACTGCTAAGCCATCTCTCCAGCCCATGTCCAAATTTTTAACATTACCATATAATGTTAGCTACAAAGTTCACACTTGAGAAACATACAACCAAGTTACAGATAATATTGTAAAATTGGCCTCAAAATGGTTGAGGTAGTTCATAATTTTATGTCAGGTCACATTATATGTATCCTGGGCTGGGTGTTTCCCACAGGTCACAGGTTGGACAAGCCTATCAGACCACACTGTACTCAATAGAGTCCAATAGCACCTATATACAAATAGTTAAGTCTCATGAATGGGGTGAGTCTCAACTTGTTTTAATAACACAACAAATACCCACTACAACTTTGATGCATATTTTAAACACGACTCAAAAAATTAAATTTAATTTATATTAATGTCAAGATAAAGTCCTCTTACATAACTGCTCAATTCTATAGCTGTGGCATCCCACACAATGTTCTATTAAACAAACCTACCTTTGTGATTCCCAGCCAGAGAAAAAATACCAGTGACTTATGAGTGTACTCACAAGCATAGAAATACTCACTTGCAATGATTTTAAAATCCATCACATTTTTAAAATGACCTGCATCATTTTTTACTTAATTGTGTGTACAAATATGGGATCTGCCCATGTTCAACTATTGAACTAGCACAATCTCTAGCATTGTCATTTCAGCCAAACAGATGCTTAAGGAAATGAAAAAGAAAAGATGCTAAGAAGAATGAGACTACAGGAGGCATTTCTCTGCTCACAAGCTGTTCCACTCCACTACACCATCCCACACTGGATCATGGAGAGCAGCAAGTCAGTGTTAACTCATTATCACAAAGAGAATGAAGCAAGAGTTTCTCATAAGCACTGACCTTATTTTCATACACTTTGTTAAGTTGACCTCTGTTGTATGAAACCACAGAAAACACTTCTTTAAATATTTTCGTGTTTCTATGAAGAAGCAGGAGTCAAAAATGTGATAAATGAATGAATTAATGTGAGTTAATGTGAACATACTCTCACACGTTTTATAGACCTATCACTGTTATAACACAATATCAAAATTTGTTACATTAGCAATAGGTAACAGCTGTACTAGACTCTTATAAAGTATCTATGATAACAATAACTTTCAGCAAGAGAGAAATAAATAGGTCACTTGTCTGGCAGGTCAGCAAACAGACATGACAAACAACATTGTCACAGCACAGCCTATTGATATTGGTGGGCAATCCTGCCATGTTTACCTTGGACACCATTGAGTCCTTGTCTTCTCTGAGACTGAATCCATACTTGGACACCAATAGTGATCATATCCAGATTAAAAAATTATCACATTCAGGGGACTAGAGAGATGGCTTAGCAGTTAAGGTGCTTGCCTGTGAGACCCACCTCAGATTTGATTCCTAGAACCCAAATAAGCCAGATGCACATAGTACTGCATGCATTTGGAGCTCATTTGCAGTGGCTAGAGGCTCTGGCTCATCAATTTTCTCTCCCTATTTCTTTCTAATCAATAATAATAAAAAATAAAATATTAAATAAATAAAAGTTATCACATATGAATGAAAAACAGCCTGGGTGAATGCAAGACTTGCATTTGTGAATTTAAACCTATCGTGCGGTTCTTGACTATGGTGAAAGTTGTCTCAAAAGGGCTCAGATTCTTTCGTTCTCAAGTATGACTGAATGTCTGCTTATAGATTCTTGTTGCTGCTTGCTTTGTTGGATGGGTCTATTGAAGTGAACTTAACCAACCCAGCAATCCTTACCAAACACACAGCCTTAGCCCCAGGTACTTTCAGTGGGTACTCCTTTTATTGGTTCACTTTAAAGTGAACAAAGAAAATAAACAAAATAAAATATTATTTATATTAGAGAGACATAGAGGCAGAGAGCAAGAGGTAGACACAGAGAAAGTGAGTATGGGCATGCCAGGGCCTCCTGCCACTGCAAATGAACTCCAGACTCATGTGCCACTTTCTGCATCTAGTTTTTGCTGAGTACTGGGGAACTGAACCCTGGTTGTTGAGTTTTCAGGGTTGACAAGAAAGCAAGCCTTTAACCTCTGATCCATCTCTCCAGACCTTATTTGTTCACTTATGCTATAATTGTATTCATACATGTCCCCTCATTAACAGACACTATAAGAGAGAAACATCAGTGATCTTATAGGAAAACTGGGCAAACATAACTGGAACAAATGATCTTGCATATACTGTGATCTGAAAAAAATCAACAATGGTTCCTAAATTTATAAAATGCTCAAGCATGTTAGTAGAAGGAATAAAATAGTCAGAAAAGACAACAATGAGTTAGTCTAGGATTTCCCTTCTTAAACCTTAAAAATAAAGAAGCAATTTCTGGTACCCACTACATTCCCAACATGAACAGTAACTAAGCTCATGAATGAAAACCAAGACGTACCCTTGTGTCTCTTATATACCACCCCTGTACTAAGTGTATAAATGCAATAGCTGAGGTAGTTCTCACAGGAACACTCATAGTTACTTCAGGAACTGCCATTATCCTAAACTTTATAGATGAGGACAGCCTAGGCATCAATAAATAAATGTACCCAATTTTATACAAATAAGAACTGAGCTCATACTAAAACCTATGGTTCTTTGAATTGGTACATTTGAACCTCCCAAATGATAACTTAAAATGTTTGTAAATTCTGGACATCTGCTTTCATCTTTTGCTCCAATCAATGAGCTTCTATAGGGCAGAATTTATTTCCCATTAGTTTTTTATATCATCAGAGCATAGAATAATACCTGATACAGAACAGGTACTCAGTGACTATCAAATGAATTAGATGATGGATTAATAAATTAAGAAAAAATAATGTGAAAATAAGACAGAAAAGGGCTGGAGAGATGGCTTAGCAGTTAAGCGCTTGCCTGTGAAGCCTAAGGACCCCGGTTCAAGGCTTGGTTCCCCAGGTCCCACGTTAGCCAGATGCACAAGGGGGTGCACACGTCTGGAGTTCGTTTGCAGAGGCTGGAAGCCCTGGTGCGCCCATTCTCTCTCTCTCCCTCTATCTGTCTTTCTCTCTGTGTCTGTCGCTCTCAAATAAATAAATAATTAATTAAAAAAAATAAGACAGAAAAAAGTTGAACTAATCTCACTCTACATTAGAATACTATTTCTATGGTAAGACATGTGCCTGTCCATTTCTATTGTAGCAAAATTTGAGTATTTTATGATAAGCACTACTTTTACTTTATAATGAAATGAAATGCTTTCAAAATTTTGTGCTTTATTCAGGGAATTAAATGAACAATTGAAATTCCATAATCAGAACGTGACACAAGCAACACTAGTGTATTTATTTCCTATAATAAGCAACTTGAAGAGTGCTAATGGGTTACAATTTTGTAATCGAGGCATGAGAGAAAGATCTGTGCTATTGATAATATGTAACACAAGCACTTCATTTAGCTCTGGATCAAAGACATTCACATTCCAGATGTGTTCTCTGTTTCCTTATCGGCTAGCAGACAGTCCTAACTGTTACCTCTGCATCTTCTGCCATCTTCCTCCAGCTTCTGACCAGCTTGGCATCTGCAGTAATAACTGCCAATCAAATTACAGCATTGGTCCTGACATCCACCATTGTTGATGGCACATTCATTTATATCTGCAATTGGATAGTTAAACAGAATCAACATCTTGAAAGTAAAGACACAAAAAGAATTTCAGTGGTTCTTCTACTACTCAACCATCCCACAATGACATTGGCCTCTAGCTTCTGATTCAATGAGATTTTTTTAAAAGCCTATCATTTAAATTTGTGCTAATGCATTCTAAGTTTGATGTAAAAAAAATAGAAGAATAATACTCTTTTATATTTGAAACATCATTTTTGATCAACAAACTAAAAAGTTTCTAGTCCTATGGCTTTAGGGAGGGACATCCTAGTCATCATTTCAAGATGAGACTAAGAACAGAGAGAGAAATACAGACATTAGACCAACTACTTATCCACTAAATGTGTTATTATTGGTTCCTTCAAAACATAATTACTGAATATCTAGCGCTCGGCACTTGGCAATGTGTTATGACAGTGGGAGGAAAGTGGAAGGGTAGCTTTGTAGTTTCCAAATCTTAAAATCCACATGGGGTTATGGAATAAACAGCTGTGGTTTGGTTGTATTCATATACTATGTATGTGTACTTCTAAATTCATGGCTAGAATTCATCTTTACTGATATAACTTAATCATATATATATCCCCTTATTCATAATCTCCTGACAATTGAGAAGCATTCCAACCTATATTCAAGTTTGATACTTGCATGCATGGTGACTTATTACTGTGGTTCTTTTCAAACTAGATCCCTCTATGACAGATTGAGTAGCTCATTTGATGGGTCTCTTCAGATTGCACAAGTATGCCTGAGCAAAACCGTGGGTGAAGAAGGCAGAGAGAAAGGGGCAGGACAAGTAATGATGGAAGAGAAGGGGAGAAGAGGACAAATAAGAAGAAGGACATGGAGGGAACATCAAAAGCAAAGAAGAAGTATACACAAAGAGGTTTTGTGTCTCCATACTGGGCAGCCATGAGAGCAGAAAGCAATCGCACTACAGGAGTGAGGAGAGATAGGCCATGTGTTACCTTGCAAAACTACTGGACATCTCTCACTCTGTCTACCCTTGAATGTACAACCCTTTAAACTGGTTTTTCTTGTTATTATATTTCACTGAAGTGTGTCATATACACAGAATATTATCCAATTTTTACATATACATTTTAATAATATTTCAGAAAAAAGAATATACAAATGCCATACACACACACACACACACACACACACATATACACATATATATAGTATACATATATATACATATATATAGTTTTTTTTTTTTCCTGAGGTAGGGTTTTACTCTAGCTCAGGCTGACCTAGAATTCATTATGTAGCCTCAGGGTGGCCTTGAACACACAGCAATCCATCTACCTCTGCCTTCCAAGGAATGGGATTAAAGGCATGCGCCACCAAGACTGGCTACAAATTCAATATTTTTTGAAGCATAGTGGATCCAAATTAGAGTCTTATGATGCTAGGCAAGCCTTATGCCTTTGAGCTACAGCCCTGGGCCAGGAATGTAATCTTAGAGAAGTGCTAGAATATGAATAGCACCCATGAAGCACTGTGTAGCAGAAGGTGGACATCTGCCCTGGTCTTGAAACATTGTAGGTTACTTTTCCCTTTTTGATATCTAGTGAAATTTTGTATATGTTTGCTTTCTTTCATCCATCATTATGTTTATAACACACTTCCATTCTGTTGCAGACTTGTAGCTCATTCATCCTTAGTCCTGTATATCATTACACTCTATGAATATATCACAATATTTTGAATGAAGGATAATTGGACATTTTCTTGGTGTTGGCTATTGTGAAGTGTAGTGGCATAAACATTCAAATACATACCTTAAGTGGACTTTCATATGCATTTCTGTTGGGTAACATAAATTAGGCTAGAAATGGTGGGTCAAAAGGTCTGACATATTCTACCTTGCTAGTTTTTACCAGTTAGTCTTCCAAAGCAGTGATTCTAATTTGCACTCCCACCAGCTGTATATTGGGGACCAGATGCTACTTATTCTTGCCAACATTTGGGATGTCCTGGTTTTCATTTCGGCTCTGCTGAGGATTTTATAATAGCATCATGTTGTGACTTAATTTGCATTTTCCTGATTATTAATTAGATTAAACACATTTTTATGTTATTGGCCATTTGGATGACATTCATTGAAATGTTTATTCCAATTGTGTGTCCATTTGTTCAATTCTTAAAGTATTGGTTATTTTATTTATTGACCTTACAGTCCCATGCTAAATAAAAGTGATTGTGGTGATCATTTTTATCTTCCTTCCCATCCAGAAAGGAGAGTAGCATTGTTTGTAACATACATGTTATAGGGCTGGAGATCATATATTTCTTTCTTTAATTTTTTTGTGGTAGGTTCTTTCTCTAGCCTAGGATAACCTTGAATGAACTATGTTATCTCAGGCTGGCATCAAACTCATAGTGATCCTCCTACCTCTGCTTCTGGAGTGTTGTGATTAATAGTATGCACCACCATGCCCAGACGTAATCCATATGTCTATCTGTCTATGCAGGGAGATTATTTGCATCATATTAAGAAAGTTTTCTTCTACTCCTATATTCATATATGCCTGGATCATAAATAGTCAGTAAGCTTTATTTATAACTTTTTAAGACTCTACAAAGAAAATTATTTAAAAATATTTTTTTAATTTATTTCAGATAGAGAAAGAGGCAGAAAGAGAGAGAGAAAGAGAGAGAGAATGGGTGTACAGGCCTTCTAGCCACTGCAAACAAACTCCAGATGCATATACTATCTTGTGCATCTGGCTTACATGGGTACTGGAGAATTGAACCTGGGCCCTTAGGCTTTGCAGTCAAGTGCCTTAAACACTAAGCTATCTCTCCAGCCTGAAAATTATTTTTATTAATTATTTATTGTAATAAATAGCATTGATTGATCTTCACATCTCTGAAATAAATCTGGCCAGCATATACTGTTCTTTCAATATATGTCTGGATTGGTAGCTCATTTTCTTTTTCAAGATTTTTGTGGTTATTGTCATGACAAAAAGTGGTGCTCTGTCATATTCCTTCCTTTTTTCCCTCTCCTCCTCTTTTATATATACATATAAAAAAGTGAGTGTGTGTGTCTGTGCATACATGCCAACTAGGGTCTCTTGCCATTGCAATGCCCAACAGATCTATACAATACGTTTTTGCTAAACATTTCTTTAATATTTATTTTTATTTATTTGTTTGAGAGAGCAAAAGTGAAAGAGGCAGATAGAGAGAAAATGGGTATGCCATGGCCTCTAGCCATGAAATGAACTCCAGAAGCATGCACCACTATGTCCACTATCTGGTTTACATGGTTACTGGGAGATCAAACCTAGATCCCCAGGTTTCATAGGCAAGCACCTTTATTGCTAAGTCATCTCTCCAACCTATACAATAATTTATGAGTTTGGCTTTACCTGGATGCTGAGGAATTGAACCTGGGCTTCAAACTTTGTGAGCAAGCACTTTTAACTATCAAGCAATCTCCCCAACCTCTCTCTGCCTCTTTGCCCCTCACTTCCTCCTTTCTTTCTCACATTTAATAGATCCTGGCACTCATGTCTGTCAAATTTGTAACGAGGTCCTATTTCTCTTCTTACAATTGTTCTGAAAGACAGCACAACACATTTATATCTCTGTTAGATTATATAGGTTCTTCTTTACAAGTTTTACTGGGCTTGCATTAATTTTACCTATATTTTTCTATCTGTTACCTACCTCCATCTATCTATCTGTCTCTCGACCTAGCATCTATTTATTGCGGACCAGTCAACTCTGCCTTGGCTAATTATCACCTAGCTTGTCAGTTTCCAAGTGAAGGCTTTCAGCTCTACTTTTCTTTCAGCCCTGCTCATGTTCCCACTTAACTGTTCTGTGCTCTCATCTTTGCCACTGCTTCCCTTCTACTTCCTGTGGGCTTTCATTGTTCTTAATGCTTGAGATGGAAACATCAACATAGCTTTCTTGCCTTTCTTTTAAAAAAGGTACTTCTGGTAATTATTACATGTGTTCTAATACACCCCAAGAGTAAGTGGTTTAAAAAGAGAAGTTCGTATTCTTTGCACATTTCTGGGAATTGGCGGGCTCATCTGGGTGCTCCGCTCCTCATTTGAGTTCCCAATTATGGTAGAATCAGGTCACTCCTGAGCTCAACGTGCATGCAGGCTTTTCTCTCTCATGTTTGGATTCTGGTGGAGTTGTTTGGGACTTCAAGATTGCTGTTGGATGTTTTCCTCTCTCTCAATGCAACTTTTCTATGTGTCCAGCAAGAGCTTTCTCCTCCCTGGGTCTTAAAGTCAAAACATTGTATCTGGAGGCTTCCATACCCCTGGTGATTCCAAGAGATCCAAACAGAAGCTGCAAGTCTTCATATGGGCGGGCTCAGAAGCCAGTGTGTCATATCTGACGTATCTATTGATCCAATGGGTTACAAAGGTTTGAGGAAGAGGGAGACAAGTTCTTTCTATTAATGGATTAATTTTATGTGTGACCAGGTGAGAAGTTATGAAAACCTTCTGGAAGACAGAACATCAGATTAACATGTTTGTGCCAGATTATACATTTTCCTAAAAGTAGAGCGTTTTGCTGTGCCTCACAGTTCTTGGAAGGTTATATTTTAATTATGATTCAACTCAAAATATTTCTTAATCTATATTAACATTTATTCTTTAGGTTATTTTAAACTGTATTCTGGGCTTTTCCAAATATTTAAGTAATTTCCAATATCTTGCCATTTTGAAAAGCTAGATTCATTATATGATGGAGAGAGAATATATTTCATGTATCTTAAGTTCTTCAAGTTTATTAAAGCCTATTCTAACTCGTGGTCAATTTTGATAAAATTGTATATTTCTGTATGTTTAAAATCTGCATAATATGAATATTAATTAGTTCAATTTAGTCATGTTTTTCATATTTTAAATTTTTATAGATTTTCTTAATATTTTGAACAATTAGTGAAAGAAGTATAGTGAAACTCTTTGGCTAACTTTATATTTCTTCTTTTATGACTGGCATTTATGGTTTGTTTAATTTGAAGCTCTTTCACAAGGAAAAGACACATTTAGGACTGATACCTCTTCCTAGCAGATGTGACCCTAGTTATAAAACATGCCTCTGCAGAGCTAGATTCTTTCATTATAGATAATTTTTTGTGACATTAGTATAGCTATATCAATTTGCCTTTGGCTATTGTTTGCATAAAATTTCATTTTTTAAAGTTTACTTTCATTCTTTTTATTAACATATTTGAGAGATTCTAAGTAAATTATTTTATCATATTCCAGGTTTCTCTGCAGATATTTTATCATATTCTTGGTATTTTATTCTTTTAACTGTGGTATTGACATCATATGATTTCTGACATAACTGAATTAAGTGTATCACTATTTCTGTTAATTTTACATGTATTTATGTGGCATTTCCTCTCCATTATTACCTGCCTTATTCTTTCCCAGAATTTCTTCTAGAATATATTTCATTCCATTGTGATGTTTCCTTAAGCCTAAGAAGTTTCTAAATTTCTCAGACATCCCTTGGTTTTGAAGATCTTTAGAGTTTTGAGGAAAATTTGTTTAAACATTCTGTAAGATAACACTTAATATTAATATTTTAAATTTTAGATGAGGAACAAGAACACAGGGATAATACCTTATTTTCATGTCAACACGAGTTAGTAATCCAGCTGTTAACCTTTATCCTCTAGCAGATGTAACATCTGCCACCTTTTCCCCTTTGGAATAATAAGATTACCCAACCCCAACCCACTGGCTTCTTTTTTTCATATTGTACTTTTTGGAGCAATATCAGTTCATATAGAATCAAGTTTCTTGATCTGAAGGGTAGGCAGTGCCTAGCTCCCTAAAAGTAAAGTGTGATCTGTATTTCTTATACTTCTAACTCTTACACACATGAGATCTGTTTACTTATTTATTGAGTTTTGTAGAGTATGTTCAATGTGACAGAACTCTGTTGGTCATTTTCTTTTTCTTTTTTTTTTGTTTTGTTTTTAGTTTTTTCAAGGTAGGGTCTCACTCTGGCTCAGGCTGACCTGGATTTCACTATGTAGACTCAGGGTGGCCTAGAACTCACGGTGCTCCTCCTACCTCTGCCTCCCAAGTGCTGGGATTGATGGCGTACACCACCACGCCTGGCTTTGTTGGCCATTTTCTTCATGGTCTATTTCCTAACTTCTTTATACTAAATATGGTTGAGGGAAAAAAAGACAGAAAATGAACTACAAAAATGTTGTTAAAGCTAAATTTAATAGCAACACTATCTTCTTTTCCTTTTTACATATTCCATGTAATGGTATATAATCATATCATTTCTTACTGAAAAATCTGTATTCATTGGAATCTTGGAATATGTAATTAACTAAGTAGTTGGTGATTATTATTATTATTATTATTATTATTGTTTTTTCAAAGTAAGTCTCACTCTAGCTCAGGCTGACCTGGATTTCACTATGTAGTCTCAGGGTGGCCTCAAACTCACAGTGATCCTCCTATATCTGCCTAACAAGTGCTGGGATTAAAGGCATCTGCCAACATGCCTAGCTTGTGTAATTATATTTTTAAAAAATGTTTTGTTCATTTTTTATTTATTTATTTGAAAGTGACAAAAAGAGAGAGGGAGAGAAAGAGACAGATAGAGAGGGAATGGGCGCACCAAGGCTTCCAGCCACTGCAAACGAATTCCAGACAGAGCCCCCTTGTGCATCTGGCTAACGTGGGTCCTAGGGAAACGAGCCTTGAACCAGGGTCTTTAGGCTTCACAGGCAAGTGCTTAACCATTAAGCCATCTCTCCAGCCCATGTGCAATTATTTTTTAACAAGGAACAAGGAACTGAACTTTTTTTTTTTTGATGTAGGGGTTCAATCTAGCCCAGGCTGACCTGGAATTCACTCTAGTCTCAGGGTAGCCTCAAACTCATGGCTATCCTACTACCTCTGCCTCATGAGTGCTGGGATTAAAGGCATGCATCATCACACCTGGTGGAATTGAACTTCTAACAGAATAGGAAAGTGCTCTGCCACTAAGCTGTATCTCCATTCCTCTTTTTCCAGGCTGACTTTGAATTTATTCTGTAGCTCAGAAGGAACTTGAATTTGCATTCCTCTGCCTTAGATGGGATTGCTGGCCTGTACTACCAGGTCTGGCTATGTAGTAAAGTTTTCCACAAATATATGTTCATCAATATTTTACTTATATATACAATATAATATATGTGATATATATACTTATAAGTAAAATATTGTATATATATATAATATACAATATAATGATATAATACAATAACATATGTAAAACTATATATATATTTTTTTTCATACTTTGGTTATATGTACCTTTACAGTTATCCTTTTCACTCTCCCCTTTTTCCTATGCTATTCTAGTCTCCTTATAATTTTCTAACATACCTCTAATGGTTTTAGGTCAATTTTTTTTTTCGTATAGCTCATGTATATATGGGGCAAAGATTTATTTTTAAAAAATTGTATGTTGATTTTATAATTTGCATTGCTGAATTTATTTACAAATTCTGAGATTCTTTAACTGGAGTATTTGACATATCATCAGTAAACAGGACAATTTAATTTCTTACTTTACTATTTGTATTCTTTTAATTTCTTTCTCTTGCCATATTTCTTTGGTTAATTTTTCAAGAACTGTATTAAGTGTGGAGATAGATGATACATTGTATCATTCTTTGCTTTAAAGGAAAGTATTTCAAATTTTCTTCATTCCATATTCCATTAGTTATGGTGTTCTCATTTATAGATTTGATCTTGTACCTCTTTTAGCCAAGGTTGTCATTATGATGAGTTGTTGAATATTATCAAAGCTTTATGGTACATGCACTGAAATGCCCATGTGATATTTATTCTTGATGCTATTAACATTTATTAATTTGCACATGTTGAACCATTCCTCTATGCCCAAAATGAAACCAATTTCATAGTCTTTTTAATGTGTTGTCAGATTCAATTGAGTAGAACTTATTGGGGAGTTTTATATCTCTGTTCATCAAGCATACTGATGTATAGTTTTCTCTTCCTTATCAGGATTTGTTATCAGTTACTGCTGGCCTTGTATAATAAGTTTGGAACTTTTATCTCCCCTTTATTAGGTCTAGTTTGAGGAACATTTTTGTTAATTCCACACTAAGAGTCTGGGAGAATCTAGATATGAATGTGTCTATTTACTGGATTTTCTTTGAAAAAATTTATTATAGCTTTAATCTCAATTATTGTTATGGATTTATTCAGATATTTATATCTCATAGGTTCAATTTTATATGTTATATATTTTTCAAAAGTATCCTTTTCTTCTAGTTTTTACAATTTATTAGCATATAACTTCTCAACACATTCCATAATAATTCTGTACATTTAAGTGGTTTTATGTCACTCCTTTCCACTCAAGTTTCATTTATTTGTGCCTTTTATTTATATTTATAAGTTTTTATTTATTTATTTATTTATTTAGATTGGCTAAGATTGTTTCTTTGATCTTTTGTGTTTTCTTTTAGTCTCAATTTAATACTATGGTGATCTTATATTTCTTCCCATAATTTTGTGTGTCATTTGTTCTTTGTATTCTAGGAAGTTAAAGAACATAAATAGCATAAATAACTGTTTTTTTAAATGTAAGTACTCATAACACTAATCATACCTCTTAGACTCTCTTATGAGCTCTGAGGACTCCTCATATGAAGTGATAATGAGCGTATTCTTGAATTTCTTCAGTGGAAGATACAAGTTCTTCTGAAAGCTCAATGCCACATTTACATACTGAAGAGTTGATAAAACACATAAAAATGTCACAGTATCTCATGAACCTTCTATTCACAATAACATGAAAATTCTTAAGCTTAACTCAATGTAACAGACCGGCAACCTCTCTGATTAGGCAACAATCCAAAACTGAATGACTCTTCAAGCTCATTTAGGTGTTAAGCTGTGAATGCGCAGTTGAGAACAGAAGTAAACTGCTTTGCAAAAAATTCATATCTAAATTCATGCATCTTAATAATAGCAAGCACATATTAATAAAAGAGTAGCATTATAATGCTATTATAAAACTCGAATTATATAATAGATTTAAAATGTATAGCATTTTATAACATAAAAGCTTTATAAATAGTAGCCATATTTATTATAAAATTTATCACATACTTCATACTTGAAACCTAACTAAAGGAAAGCACTTAGTTACTATAGTGGATTGAATGTGAATGTATGTCTGAAATATCATCAGGTATGTTTGACTAAATTTATGCCTTCCTACTTAAGTCTCCACCAACCTGCTGAAGGAGACATGTCACTGTGGGTGTATCTTTAGACCAGGCCTAATAAAGTGTGTGAAGAGCCATGAGCTCGGCTGGTTTATGATCGCTGGTGCTGGTTTCATTCTCTCTGTTGTGGATGCTGAAGTGAGCCAGCTTTCTTCTGGCTCATGAAGCTTGTCCTAGAATCTGTAAGCCTGAAATAAGCCCTTTTCTTCCATAAGTTGCTTCTGGTTGGGTCTTTGTCCAGGTGATAAAAAAGGTAAATGCAATAGAAAATTGTTACCAAGAAATGGATCATTACTCTAATGAATCAGAATGTGGGTTTGGGGCTTTTGGCATGCATTTGTGGGAGTGATATGGAGGGACTTGGTTCTCTGGACTGGATAATCCTTGCAATGCTACAAACAGATTTATGATCTATTATGGTAAGAGTTTGAAATTGCTAAATGCAAAGAGAATTGTGGACTGTGAAGGCTTGGCTTATGAACATTTTAATGGGAAAAATAACTTTGTGGGAAATGGGCTACTGGCCAAATGGCTGGCTGTTTTCTTCTGCCCATGTCCATAGAGTCTGATCTAGGTTGAATTTGACACTAATGAACTGGTGTGCTTAGTGGAATTATTTTTTTTAATAAAGATATGAAAGATAAAAGGTTTATCAAAGGGAAAACTCAAGCTACTTTGAAGTCACAGATTCAGAGACTGGTTTTAAGATACTTAAGCTTCAGTTGTTGGTTATCATTTTTCAATTCGACAATTAAAAAGATGCCTTAGTGTAATACCAATCCATAAGAGGCTCAATCTGGTAACAATGCAAATTCTTTTGAAAGGAGGAAGGAGAATGGTGAAGGAGTCTTGACCTTCAAAGTCGCGATATATTCCTTTCTGGATTAAAAAGTTGGTAGCCCAACAGGAGCTATGGAGTATAGGAAATGCTGGAAAGAAAGGTCATTGGATGTGCAACCTAGTTTTGTTCTTTTTGGAAATGGATCCTGGCAATGCAATGCTAGGTTGAAATCCCAATATGGAGACCCAGTAAGGCCATTGTATAAAGTTGAACTGGTTCCGAGAGACAGAAGGTTGCAATAGTGTAAAATAAGGTTGGAATCCCTGTGTGGAATCCAAGCAAGGCCATCATATGGAGCAGTGAAAATGACTGTGGTTTGCAGTGTAGACCCAAAGATGTTTTGCATATATCAGGACTGTGGAATGGCTGCCATGGAGCACTGTTGGCTCAGGATATAATTTTCCCTGTTCTGCTCAGCCCAGCTGTAGAGACAGAATTGAAACCCAGAGACTTCATCATTACTGGTTATGGATGTTGAATTTGGAACTTCAGCTGTTTGATATTTATCTCCTGGTTATTAATTTTTCATTTGATCAGCCTCTTCCTTTATGCCCTTTTACAACAGAAATGTTTACTCTGTGCAATTTTTGTTTGAAGTACACAGCATGTGGGTTGATTCTTGAACAATCTTAAAATTGATAAAGAAATATGGGGACCTTTGAAGTTAAACTAAGTGCAATTTGCATTGTGAGATGATAATTACTCAATGGGGGCCAGGGGTGAAATATGATGGTTTAAATGTGAATATCTGTCCCTCATAGTCTCAGGGACCTTTTTAAGCCTCATACTTAAGTCAATACCAGCCTGCTGGAGAAGGTATGCCACTAGGGGAAGATCTACTATGGTATGTGGAATGCACTTTGAACTCTTGCTGATTGTGCTTGCTGCTGTTTTTTTTCTGTCTCTTCTGTGAATGCATGATGGAGTAAGCCAGCTTCTTCTGCCATAACAGAAATTCCTTTGGATTCTATAAGCCCCAAATCAACCATATCCTCCCATAAACTACTTCTGCTCAGTTGCTTGTCCCAGTAATGAGAAGGTAACTGCAACAATTATGTTAATGTTTAATTCGCATTGAGCATGAATTCAACTTTGATATAGACAGAATTACAAGTCCATGGATCATGCAGCATGTTGTTTGCTCTCCACCACAGTAAGGTCTACATCAATCATGTGTTTCCTCTGATAACACTAGTTTCATGCAATTACTTGATCTTTAAGTTATAATTTGATGTGGCTTTTATGGCTGAATTATCCAACCAAAGGATTAATGCCACTATCTTAATTTGTTAACTTATCAATTACACTAATACACCTATGTCATATGTATGTATTTTCAATAGCATTAATTTCTACTTTTCTTTAAAAAGAAAATAAGAATATATGGTATATATTTCGTGACCTCATGTGCTCAGAAAAAAATTAATAAAAGTATAAAGTTATAGTTATCAACTGATAAAACTCAGTGCTCATAAATAAAATTTTGAAAGTCACTGGCTTTGAAGATGGCTCTGAAAACCAGGTCAATACATAGGATTTTAAATTGCAGTTTTATAAGACTCATGGCATGATATATTTCAGGCTGTTTCATGTGTCCAATGTCATTCAAGGTTGCAAATAAATTTAATCTTTCAAAAGCGAGATGAATGACAAAATTCTCTGACACATAGCAAGTCTTCCAGGTTAGTCATGACAAAAGTTCAATGATACCATCAAGGCTATCAATCCATCTCTAATGGCATACTGCAGTCCCTTCAGGAATTAAATATGTTTGTAAGAGCAGTGTTGCATTTCTGCTATAGGACATAAAATACAATGGAACTGGAAATATATAAAAAGTCCTTTAAACATCATCCTAATCAGATATTTATTTCTTACTTTAAACAAAATGGATTTGGATTCCCATCTGCTCACTTTCCTAAGAGGGCTGTATTTCCAGTGATATGCTTTTTTTAGTCTATGGCTATACAATTTTAGAGATAGCTTAAATTGTATTAAGAAATGTGTCAAAAAAAAAAAAAGCTGAACAGAGGTAATCACAACAGAATAAAAAGACAAAATAGAGACTTTCAATTTAGTTCATATGTCTCTCTAAACCAAGTATATCTGACCTGGTTTTGCATGTGTATCCTTGCTGTGTCAAAGACAAAAAGATTTTGTGTTTGGTTTTTGAAGATTACCCAAATGTAAACATATGTCTTGCATATCATAGCCATTTGCAAATAAGTGGATTTTCAGAAGTTATGGTCTAAGTTTCTCATAGCAATTAGTGTCTTCAACAATTCAGTGTAGCTGTCTTTATAAACCATGTTTAATGTAACTGATATTTTTCATTTCAGTGTTGGTGATTAAACCTGGGTCTTTTGTATATGAATCAAGTGCTCTACAACAGAGCTATATGCCTCAGTAGATTTTTATATGTTATGTTTGATATATTATGTGATAGCAAACTACAGCATCGATTCACAGTAATAGTACAAATGCATATTAACCAATGCCATAGAATTATACATGAAGTATATTGAAGATAAATATTTTCTGAAGATTTTAGATAACACAAATGAAATTATTTCTAAACATGGTTTTAATTCTGAGGTCCTTTGCTAAAATGGCATAAAAAAAGGTTCCATTTTGAAATTGGCATAATTCACTGTATTACAGTCATCATGGAACAAAGAGAACTTCAAAACAGAACAATCCTGACCTACAAGGGTCTCCTGAGGCTCAAGTAAGTGTCTTCTTATATTGTTTATTATTGATAGTGGAAATAAAGAAGGGATAAATGAAAAATGATAGCTATCAGACAAGAATATTAAACCAGGCTCTTAACACCTAGTGTGGGAAGTGCAACTCTTTCTGTGAGATTCTATGCAATTCACTTCACAAATGTGAGACTGTTAGTCATTTGAAGAAGACTACAATGATACTTCACTGACTTATTAGGAAATATAAATGTGGTAATAGATATGAAATTTCCTTTTTGAAGTCCAACCTAAGTACACTCTTAGGCATGAGATACACATTTTTTAAAATGTTTTACTTGTTCTTCTTCTTCTTTTTTTTTTTTTTTTTGTTTGTTTTTTCGAGGTAGGATCTTACTCTAGTCCAGGCTGACCTAGAATTAACTATGTAGTCTTAGGGTGGCCTTGAAATCACGGAGATCCCCTCCTTCTTCTGCCTCCTGAGTGCAGGGATTAAAGGTGTGTGCCAACAGGCCAGGTACTTCTTGTTTCTTTTACACGTTAATATACATGTTAATATAAGATTCCTTATTTATTATGAGACCAATGATTCACTAGAAATTTGTCTAGTAACAGAAATTGTGCAAAAAACCAGTTATATCTTAGCTGAAAAATCTTATATTAAACTATGTTAATTTGGAACTTCCAGTCAAGATGGCGACTGCCTGAGTGTGTCACAGCTCCCGGGGAAAGAAAGGCAAGGAATTATGGGTTCACTGGGTCTTTTAGTGTAGAGCAATGTCTAATAGATCAACAGTGGGAAGGTGCTGAGGGAGGAAAGAAGGGAATCACTGATTCCCTTGCTTGCGGATAGCTCACCGGTCCCCCATACCCCCAAGCAGCTGCAGTACCCACAGTCCCAGTTTCAAGATACTCCCACACTTACTTTAGGAAAGGGGGACCCAGGCCAGCATAGTTCCACTGGTCTCATTGCACAGGGGTGATCTCCCTGCTACCCCCACCCAGGTGTGACCTTGGGTAGGCTCTGCCCGCTGGCCCTCTTGAGCTCAGGTTCCATTGGTCCACCTGCCGGCCACATGTGTGCAGAGTGAAAGCCTAGCCTGCTCTACCCATTTGCCCTCTTACTACTCCAGGTGCCTGCCCATCCATGCCTGAGCTCAGGCCCATTCCACCTGCCCACACAAGCTCGGGCTCACTCTGCTTGTCTGCCAGCACCAGCTCAGGTCCAATCTTCCATCAGCAATGCCAGCAGCCCACCCTCCCGTGCCCCACTGTGCATGAGCTCAGGCTGCTTCACTGTCCCAATGCCAAGCCACATCCGAGTTTAGACTGCTTTGGTGCTTGCTGCTTCCGTGTCTCTGCATGTGCAAGCTCAGGCTGCTTCCGTGTCCCACCGTATGCGAGCTCAGGATGCTTTGGCCTTTAGCTCAGTAAGACCTCAGGCTGCTTCGGCTTCCAGCCTCAGGTTACTTCAGCTTCCCGCTGTGCATGAGTTTACCCACGTGTTAGCTCAGGACCACTCCCCCCATCTATTTGCCTGCCTGCTAGCTCAGGCCAGCTCCCCCAAGAGGCACCACGTCCCCTGCCCATTGAAACCACAGTCCTACTCTCCATGCCCATATACTGTGGTGGGCAGACCACAGCACAGCACAAGAGAAATAACATGAAAAATAAAATGCAAGTAAATCCAGTAAGATCACCCAGTACTACATGGAATGTCTCTAATCAAAACATACAAAAGACATTAGGATCAGAACACCAAAATGAAGCTATGAGCAATGCAACCCTGACCAAGCTACTTGTAGAACTTACAGAAAAGCAACAAAAGACTTTTAATCATATGCATGATTCCATCACTAGACTAGACCTAATAGATAAGAAAATGGAAGGAGTTCAAAGAAAGTTAAGAGATATGAATGAGAGTGAAAAAAAGTGGACCTCAAAAATCAGCTGGTGATGATAAATGAAAACATAAGGAAATGCAAGGATAAATTCCAAGGAGCATCAAGAAAATCAGAAAATGATGAGAAAAGGGAGCTTGACAGAGGGATGGAAACTATACATAGAAAAGTAGTAGAAAATGCAAACCTAACTGAACAAGTCCAAAACTCTTTAGAAGCTCTCAAGAGTAGAACCAGCCATGTGGAGAATAGAAACTCTGATCTGGAAGACAAGACAGAAGAAACAGTTCAAATTCAAAAGTTTCAGTAAGTTTAAAAACTTCTGTGAACAGAACATGAGAGAATTGTGGGATACCCTTAAACATACTAACATCCAGATCATGGGAATACCAGAAGGGGAGACATTCAGACCAAAGGCATGGAGAACTTATTTAACAAAATAAAAAAGTAATAATAATAAAACAAAAAAAAAAAAAAAAAAACTTTCCCACATTCTCAAAACAAAGGTCCACCAAGATACAAGAAGTTAACAGAACTCCAAACAGATTGGACCAACATATTGTCATTAAGACTCTAAACATTGACACCAAAGAGAAAATCCTAAAAGCAGCTAGGGAAAAACAGCACATCACTTGTAAAAGTAACCCCATCAGAAGTACTTCAGACTTCTCAATGGAAACCCTGAAAGCCAGAAGGTCCTGGAATGAAACACTGCAAAGTCTAATAACCTATGGCTGCCAACCCAAACTACTTTACCCAGCAAAAGGATCCCTCATAATAGATGGTGAAAGTAAAACTTTCCATGCCAAAACTCAGCTTTACAATTATATGAACACAAAACCAAAACTACAGAAGTATTTCAGGAAATTCTGCACACAGAAGAATCAAATAATCAACCTCAAATAGCTACAAGAAGCAGATTACAATAACCAAACTCAGAGAAGGCACAAAACACTACAAAGTACATGAAAACACCAAACCACATAGACCAACACAATATGGCAGGGATCAAACCAAACCTTGCAGTCATTACCCTAAATATTAATGGCCTTACTTCACCCATCAAGACACACAAGCTAAAAGGATGGATCAGAAAATTAGACCACTCAATCTGTTGTCTTCAAGAAACCCACTTCACCACTAAAGACAGAAAGACAGATATCTCCTCAGGGTAAAAGGGTAGAAAAACATATTCCAAGCAAATAGGAATAAGAAACAAGAAGGTGTAGCCATATTAATATTGGATAAAATTTACTTCAAAACAAAAATAATAAAAAAAGACAAGGAAGGCCACTTCCTACTTATCAAGGGAATGATCCATCAAGGGGATATTACAATCATAAATCTTCATACACAAAACACAGGGGCACCACAGTTAATAAAACAAAACCTACTTGACAATAAAACAGAAATAACCACCAATACAATCATAGTTGGGGACTTCAATACACCATTATCAGTAATAGACAGATAATCCAAACAGAAACTCAACAGGGAACTAAGCGAACTCAAGAAAACCGTACATCATTTAGACCTAACATCTACAGAAAATCCATCACAAATCCACAGACTACACATTCTTCTCAGCAACAAATGGAAAATTCTCTAAAATTGATTGTATTCTGGGTCACAAAACCTCCCTCCATATATTTAGGAAAATTGACATAATTCCCTGCATAATATCAGATCACAATGCTATATTGCTAGAAATTAACAAAAAAAGACCCACCAAGAATCTCATTAGCCCCTGGAAACTGAACAGCAAACTTTTAAACAATAAATGGTTAGTGGATGAAATAAAAAATGAAATTGTGAAATTTCTAGAAATGAATGACAATGAGAACACATAGAACCAAAACTTATATGACACAATGAAGGTGGTCCTTAGGGGAAAAGTCATAGCACTAAATGCCTTCATAACAAAGACAGAGAAATCCCAAATTATTAACCTGAACATCCACCAAAGGTACTGGAAAAGCAACAAGATTCTAACCCAAAAAAGCTCCAGATGGAAAGAAATAATTAAGATCAGAGCGGGAATTAATGAATTGGAAACCAATAAAAAAAAATTAAGAAAATTGACTAAACAAAGAGCTGGTTCTTTGAAAAAATAAACAAGATTGACAAACCCCTGGGAAATGTGATAAAGAAAAAAAAAAAAAGATACTTCAAGTTAACAAAATTCGAAATGAAAAAGGAGAGCTCACAAGAGACATAAGTGAAATTGGGAGAATCATCAGGACTTATTTCAAAAACTCAGCTCAACAAAACTGGATAATATGGAAGAAATGAACAAATTCCTAGACACATACCATCTACCAAAGCTAAACTCAGAGCAGATTAATCTCCTAAACAAACCTATCACATTCATTGACATTGAAAAAGTAATAAAAAACCTTCCCCAAAAGAAGAATCCAGGTTCAGATGTTCTATCAAATCTCATGGAAGAACTCAAACTATGCCACAAAATTGGAGAACAGGGAAAGTTACCCAACTCCTTCTATGAAACTAGTATCACCCTAGTTCCAAAACCAGGCAGAGATGCCACAAGAAAAGAAATCTACCGGCCTATTTCCCTGATGAACTTGGATGCAAAGATCCTAGCAAACCAAAACCAACAACACATCAAAAGCATTATCCACCTTGATTAAATGTGAGTCATCCCAGGAACACAGGGGTAGTTCAACATATGGAAATCTGTCAATGTAATACACCACATAAACAAGATTAAACACAAAGACCACATGATCATTTCAATAGATAAGAAAAGGCCTGTGACAATATACAACATCACTTCATGATAAAAACATTGGATAGAATTGGCATGATTGGTTTATATCTTAACATAATAAAGGCAATATACAAAGCTCCTAAGGCCCAAATAATACTTAATGGAGAGAGACTGGAGGAATTTCCACTGAGAGCAGAAACATGACAGGGGTGTCCACTCTCACCTCTGTTCTTCAATATAGTATTGGAAGTCCTAACTCAAGCAATAAGACAGGAGAAAGAAATAAAAGAGATACAATTTGGAAAGGAAGAGGTTAAGTTAGCTCTATTCGCTGATGACATGATTGTATATGTAAGAGGCCCAAGAGACTCCATCCCAAAACTCTTGAAGTTAATTAACTCCTACAGCAAAGTAGCAGGATAAAAACTCAATGCACAAAAATCAGTAGACTTTCTATATGCAAATAAGGAAGATAAAGGGAAAGAAATAAGAGACATGGTCCCATTTTCAATAGTAACAACAACAACAACAAAATAAAATACCTTGGAATAATGTTAACCAAGGAAGTGAAAGATGTATGCAATGAAAACATAAAAACACTCAAAAAAGAAATTTAGGAGGACTTGAGAAAATGGAAAGACCTCCCATGCTACTGGATAGGGAGAATTAACATTGTGAAGATGGCAGTCCTACCAAAGGCAATATACAGATTTAATGCAATTCCAATTAAGATCCCAACATTCTTCTTCACAGAGATAGAAAAATATGATCTCAAAGTTCATATGGAAAGGGAGAAGGCCTCAATTATCCAAGCATATGCTCAGCAAAAGAAATATCTCTGGGGGGTCATCACCATACCTGATCTAAAGCTATATTACAAAGCCATAGTAATAAAAACAGCATGGTTCTGGCATATAAACAGGAGTATATAACAACAGAGTAGAATTGAGAACCCAGACTTTGGGCCAAGCCACTAAATCTACTTGATATTTGACAAGAGCCCTAACAATATAGTCTGGAAAAAAGACAGCACCTTCAAGAAATGGTGCTGGACAAACTGGATAACCATATGCAAGAAATTGAAACTTGATCCACACATCTTGCCATGCACAACATAAGATCAGAAAGTGGGTTACTACTGAAAGAAAATATAGGAGGAACTTTCCATGAGATAGGAATGGAAAAAGACTTCCTGAACAAAACCCCAGTAGCACAGGATGTTAAACAGCCCCTCAACCAATAGGATCACATGGAGCTGAAGAGTTTCTCCACAGACAAGCATACAATAAGCAAAGCCAATATATTACCCACAGAATGGGAAAAAATATTTACTGAATATCCTTCTGACAGAGGCCTAATCTCTAGAATCTACAAAGAACTCAAAAGCCAAACATTAAATGTCAAACAACTTACAAAATGGGGTGAAGAGCTGGAGAGGCAGTTCACAGAGGAAGAAATACAAATGGAAAATGCACATTTAAGAAAATGTTCATCATCCCTAATCATCAGGGAAATGCAAATTAAAAAAAAAACTATGAGATTCCACCTTACCCCAGTAAAGATAGCAAACATAAAAAACAAAAATGACAATAAATGCTGACAAGGATGTAGAGAAATAGGAACCCTTATCCACCATTGGTGGTAATGTAAGATGGTACAACCATTTTGGAAAGCAATAGGGAGACTCCTAATAAAACTGACTATAGAGTTACCAACAGACCCAGTTAGTCCCTTACTGGGTATGTACCCTAAAACCTTCAAGCCTCATTCCAGAGAAATTTGCTCAACCATGTTTATAGTTGCTCAAATTGTAATAGCTGAAAGCTGGAATCAACCCAGATGTCCATCATTAGAAGAATGGATAACTAATATGTGGTATATCTACACAATGGAATTCTACACAGCAATAAGAAAAAAATGATACAATGAAACTTGAAGCAAAATGGTTGAACCTGGAACAGATTATTCTCAGTGAATTTACCCAATGACAGAAAGATAATCACTGCATAGTCTCACTCATCTATAGCACCTAACCTGAATCTACCCCAGATGCCTCACATACCCAGCAAGCATCTCATGGACTAGACAATAGGATGGGTGGGGAGGGAGGAGAGGGCCTGGGAGGGGTTGGGGGACATAAAACTAAACCCAAATGGCAAAGGTACCATAAAATTCCACATCCTAAAAGGCATACCAAATAATTGATCCTTCACCTGACCCTTAGAAGGAACACCTGAGTCATAAGGCACTGGAGAGGGTATGATGAAGAATGACCTTAATCTTCTACACCTTCTCTCTCTCTCTTCTGTCTAACTCTTTTATGTTAGTTATCTTTTTCTTCCTTCTCTTAGTGGGTACTGACCTCTAACTCCCAGTACCAGCATGTGGCTATCATCCACAATGAGCTTCAGATCAGAGAGACCTACAAGTTTTCCTAAAAGAAAGACAGATTTCTGTCCGAGTACTTGATGACCCACCAAAGGTTAGTGGTAAGACACCATATGCGGTTGACATGGAGTGACATGGCTGGAAGCTGGAAGTGTCAGTCTCCAGACAGTCATAGCATCTAGTACCAGAAGGTGCTACATGGGCAACTGGGTGAAAATAATACCTGTCCAAGTAACTCATGGTCTAACCTACTTAGCAGCAAATATCCTGTTGTGATGCTCATACAAGTGCAATACTGGTGCACAGCCATGGTGGGAAACCAACTGCTCTTCATTTGGATAACTGATCCACTCAGTGAAATGGGACTCATAGCTGGAGCTTGGAAACATGTCAGAAACATATACAAACATGAGCCTGCTCTCTATTATCAAACTAACTCCAACTGTGGGCTACAAGAGGGCCTATACCTATTAAGTTCTCTATAAAAAAGTAAGGGTTATCCAATTTATCTGGTGCTAACTTCTCTCAATTGGAGAATTTGCTTCTCTTTTTCAGATAGACACAGATCCTAAGGAGAGAACCACCCTATCATACCTCAAAAGGGCCCCAGCTGAAACTAAGAATAATTGGTGAAACAAGCAAGTGTGCTGTTTTCTTGGTGAACCTGGTGCCAGCACAAGGGTGAAGGAGATTGACACAGAGAACAATCAACTCCTATCAAATCAGATATCCAGAGACCCAGAGGCCCCCAATACCTCATCACTGAAGCAGACCCCAAATTAACCCAACATGGCTCAGGGAAATTTTGCAGAAGAGGGGTCAGAAAGAATGTCAAAGCCGGGCTAAGCACTTGCCTGTGAGGCCTAAGGACCCGGGTTAGAGGCTCGATTCCCCAGGTCCCACGTTAGCCAGATGCACAAGGGGGCGCATGTGCCTGGAATTCGTTTGCAGTGGCTGGAAGCCCTGGCACGCCCATTCTCTCTCTCTCCCTCTATGTGCCTTTCTCTCTGTGTCTGTAGCTCTCAAATAAATAAATAAATAATGAACAAAAAATATTTAAAAAAAAAAAAGAATTCCAAAGTCACATGTTGGGTCATAACACGCAGAGACATTTCTTCCTACCTATAACTGTGTGCTAACTCCACAATGCATGACCCATATACCCCAACAAGGAGGGGCCAGAGGGAGGGGGTAGGACTTGGAGGAGGCTAACAATGGTACCAACCTGACTCTATTCACTGAGTACAAAACTAATTAATAAAAAAGTAAATAAAATGTTAAAAAATAAGGTCTTGGAAGAAAAAAAAAAACTATTTTAATTTAACTTACTGACATCAGAGCATCGAAAACATAGTCATTATATAATAACCCATCGATGTAATGTAGCCTATATTTCTAAATACTTTTACAATTTTCAAAAAATTGTGGCAATCTATAAACTAAGTTATGCTGAAGTTAAACATGTAATATTTCATAAAACTTGCATTTGTCAGCAAAGCCAAAGGACCCAGTTTCAATTCCCTAGTACCCATATAATGCACAAGGTGGCACATGTTTCTGGAGTTGTTTGGAGTTGTTTGCTAGAGGCCCTGGTACATCCATTCTTTTCCTTCCTTTCTGTCTCTCTCTTTCTTTCTTTCTTTCTTTCTTTCTTTCTTTCTTTCTTTCTTTCTTTCTTTCCTTCCTTCCTCCCTCCCTCCCTCCCTCCCTCCCTCCCTCCCTCCCTTCCTTCCTTCCTTCCTTCCTTCCTTCCTTCCTTCCTTCCTTCATTTCTTTCTCTCCCCCTCTCTCCCCCTCTCTTTCTTCTTTTATTTTCAAGTTAGGGTCTCACTCTAGCCCAGGCTGACCTGGAATTCACTGTTTTGTCATGATGGCTTCAAACTCATAGTGATCCTTCTACCTCTACCTCCTGAGTGCAGGTATTAAAGGTGTGCAACACCATGCCTTGCTTACCCATTCTTTATTTTTTTTTTCTTCTTCTTCTTTTTTTATCTTTTTCTTTTTGTTGGTTTTTCTACGTAGGGTCGTGCTCTAGCCCAGGCTGACCTGGAATTCACTATGTAGTCTCAGGATAACCTCAAGCTCATGATGATACTCCTACTTCTGCCTCCCAAGTGCTGGGGTTAAAGGTGTACACCCACACCTGGCACTACCCATTATTTCTTTATCTACCCTCTTTCTCTGATAGATAAATAAATAAATAAAATTTATTTTTTTTAAAATTTTTATTTATTTATTTGAGAGCGACAGACACAGAGAGAAAGACAGATAGAGGAAGAGAGAGAGAATGGGCACGCCAGGGCTTCCAGCCACTGCAAACGAACTACAGACGCATGCGCCCCCTTGTGCATCTGGCTAACGTGGGACCTGGGGAACCGAGCCTCGAACCGGGGTCCTTAGGCTTCACAGGCAAGCGCTTAACCGCTAAGCCATCTCTCCAGCCCAAAATTTAATTTTTTTAAAGATAAAAAGAACTTGCAATAACTTATCACATTAAGTAACAAATTTAGAGTTCTGCCCCTTGATATTTATAGTCATTATTTGATGATAATTAATATATACTCAAAATACTAGATTTTATGAACTTATTTTAAACTGAAATTTTGAGGTTTAATTATTTAAAACACTATAGTGACAAGGTAAAGGATATGCAGCATGAACTGCATCATATATCTTTGATTAACTTACTAATCTTTCCACTTTTCCCATTTGCAACATGAGTGTAATGATAATTATTCCTGCCCCATCAGTTATGGAAGCTAAATGAATCATTAGACTTTAAAAGACAATCTTCATTTTATGTCTCAATAAATATGACCTACTATAACCATTACCATTATTTGCCAAATGGTAATTACCCATAAAGTAAGTATTTTTGTTCACTTATATTAAGACAACCTTCTGAAATGACTGACCTTTAATTCAAATTGTCTCTGCATGTTATAAATAATCATCATCAAGTAGTTATTCAAAATTTGCCGAATTGCTTCATTGGGTGATACAGTGCAAAGTTTCAATTTGTATAGTACACAATCTTACTTAATTATTGTTGAGTTTTCTTCACAAAACAAAAGTCATAGGCATAAATGTACAGCATGACTAACAAAACATGCTAAAATAAAATAATTTGTTTTTTATTTTCATTAAAGCTGTGATCAATAATTATAATTAACACAAACATTATTTCATATAATCAACATTTGATTAACTTTTCACATGTGGAAATTCATTTGAAGTTAACAAATCAGGCAGCTAACATAGGCCTTATAATTAATAATGGTGGAATATAACATTCAGAATCATGGTTGCCATGGTTGATAAATTTTTATTTCAGGACAGCATTAAGAAATCACATGAACTTCTGAAGCCTGAAATAAAATGAGTTGCCCTAAACCCGTCTTTTAGCTGGAATCTCAAATGCTCTTTCATTCATGCACCATTACAGGACAATGGTAGGAACAGATGTCACATTAGAGTTAATAGTGTTTGTTTTACACATAACATTGGTTTATCCTCTACCATGTCAAGGAGACAAATTTTAAATGTAACTATTTATGAAGTAGCCCTCTATGACCTAGAAATTCTGCTGGTGCATAGTATGATACATTAAGATAATTTCTGGATTGAAAACTCAGATATTGTTCTATATCCAAGAAAAAGAAACTGGATCTGTAAAATGTTATTATTATTACCTTCTTTAGTAAATATGTATTAAATGGTTTCTTTATGTTAGCCCAGGGAATCCAAGGATCAGAACAGTATTGTTTTAGATGGTAAGTCCTCATTTCTATGTTATATAAACTTATTGGTTAGGCTGGGTGATACTATCCAACAAGTTACCCTAATCTAAACCAAGGCAGGAATGAAATTAGAGCTCACTAAAATTTAAGCTTTCTGTCTCCAAAGTAACTTTGGTCTTCTCTGATCCCATCTGTCTCAGCAAAAATTATTGCCTCATAAAAAAAATAATTGCTGACCCTCCTGTGTCTAAACTGCCATACTATTTTACTGTGGTTAGAAATATTTCTTCATTGATGTAGAATCTACTCACCCATCATCTCTCAGTCAACTTTTACATTCATGACAACCAATATGTTTATGAGCTCATTAAATATCTTTTGCTTCCTTTGTTTAATTTTCAACCATAAAATAAAATGCTCATTACCAAAAAAATTCTCTGCCTCTCAGAAGACCGATTTAGACAGAGGTTTTCAGACCTCAATGTAATGGAAAAGTTTGACTTAAACCTGAAGGTAAGAGGGTAGCTTCCTGAATTCAACATTCATTTCATAGTTAACAGTTTTGTTAGTACTGCTGTGCATTGAGCCACCCTGAAATTGGAGGTACTACTATTTTGTCATCTCCAAGTTTCTATGGGGTCAGAGTTTTAAATAGACCATTTGTGCCAGTAGTGGCATCCAGTCTTTCTGATGGCTGCACTTAAATTGTTGTGAATACATTTGAGAGGATAACAAGAGACAGGAGCTGCTGGGAGGGTGGCCATCTCTCTCTTTCTCTCTCCTCCCCCTCTCTTCTTTCCTTCTCTCCCTCTATCACTCTTCCTTCCTATCTCTTCCCTTATAAGTTCATGTGTATACCCTGCTTACTTCTCACTTGGGTTACTTTGGGCTTCTTCAGAGACAGAATGGCTTGAGCAGTAGCTCATGATTCCTGCACATTGTTCTAGTGATGTGGTGATGGGTGTACACCGGACCTTTTTTTTCCAGACCTCTACATGGAAGTTCCTCATTATCACTTGTGCCACATTTGCTACATTCTGATTTATTTCACATTTCTCAAAGCAATATCAATACTGGCAGTGGATTTTTGCTCTCCTTTATTGAGATAATGGCAAAGTCAATGAAGAATCCTTGAAAGGAAGACTTACTTACAGCCAGTTTTAGAAACTAGAATTTGCCAGTAATGACTTTTGTTAAGGTGCCTTTTATATGATTTAGTTTACTTATCTATGAAATAAACCCATAATAGAGCACATAGGATTTACTTGAGCTTTAAAGGAGTTAGCACGCTAAATGTTTAGAACTGTACCTAATCTAGGATGACAGTCCATATGTTTTTGTTTTGACATCTCAATGTGACAATTTTCTCTGAAATAATGCCTTCCCCAATTTTTTCCTGAGTTTCCATTCATTCTACAAACTCACCATTACTATGAACTTATTTCTTGTCTGATGGGCCTTTGCAGATTTCATTATAAGTTGTGTTCATATGTTTTTCTTATCCAGTGTACATGAATTTCTCAGAAACTGCTCATGGTGGATAGTTTTGTTTATTTGGGAATTATTTAATCCACTACTGGCACCAACAGCACAAATGCGAATGCAAATGAAGGCAACCATGAAAACAAGGTAGAGTGACACAAAATATCACAGACAGCATAGGCAACATAAAAAAACTTCTGACTCCCACTTAGGTTTATACTTTTAATAATGTTTTAAATGTTAGTTGCCTTGGCAAAGAATGACAGGAGTTTCCAGATTAGAAAATTGAGCTATAAACTGGAAAGCTCTGGTCTTGATTTAACATCGAGAGAGTAGATTAATTTTTTTGTTATAGACTATACCAAATTTAATTGGTTTTCTTTATTATTGTAATTTATCATTTAAAATGTGCACAAGGAAAAAGGACATTTATTGAAAGAAAATGCCTTTAAGAATGAACAAAAGCTTTGGACCAGTAAATAATATAAATCCACAGGATTATGTTCCTTTTTGAAAAAGAAATCAACATTGGATATCTATCCAATGCACCAAAATATTTGTTCTGAAATATCATGTCTCAATATGTAAGTTCTTTCCCAACAACAAAGACTAGGCTCCTTCTAACAAGAGCAATGCAGTTTTAAGTCATAGGGGAGTCCTGAAAAGTTATAAGTAGGAATTGGTTTCTTGATTTAAGGATAATCATTTAAATTCCATAAAAGAAAATCATAGTACATTAAAATTTTAAAAATCCATTTGCGAATAATACAGGCTTAGAATTTTCATTTTATCCTTAGAGCTCAGAATTGTTTAAAATTAATTTTGTAGTTGAACTCTAGGAATGTCAGATCTCAGAGACACAGAGACAACAGACTAAGAAACTCTAATTAGCTGTGATGAACGTTGATTATAGAGCACAGATATAACAATGATTACAAAAGAAAAAAAAAAGGTGATGTGTCTGTCCTACATATCAAGTGGGGTTGTGTAATTAGAGAAATTTAATCACAGCAGGCAAGGGGATATATTTGTATTTGTACCATTTGGTAGCTCTGCAGACATAAAAGTCCTCAGAAAATACAAAAAGGAAAAATGCATGCTTATTTTTATGCTTTATCTATAAACCATTTAATTTATTTTTCTTGGTCATTTCTTATCTCCTTCACATACCTTAAAGAAAACCTACTAATATTCCAACAAAATCTCCTTTATTAGTGATTTTTTTCAGGAAAAAATGCAGATCATTAGGTTGAGTAGAATATAAATATTCTCAGTGTAGTGTGGAGAGTAGATGCTATTTCTAATCTAAAATATTTGTTTTGAAGTTATGATTTCTCACTTGAGTTGCTGAAAGGGAATAAAATAGTTGTACCTGGCAACAAGGCCATATGCTACTCTGGTGTTTACAAACTCTGGGAGGCTAGCCAGAGCTTTGTTGTCTCATGAATAAATCTCCAAGTGTAAGAAGTCACTTGGTCAGCTGAACTCCAAGGAAAGATTCAGTAACCTGTTAGGAGGTCACAGATTTGTCTTGAACAAGAGCCTGGCTTGCAGCTTGCTGTCTTTTGATTTCCTCATGAAGTGATGAGAAGGAAAAGTCATCTAGCCAGTATGACTCCAAAGGAAACGAAAAAAAAATAAATTAATAAATAAAGAGTGCTCTGCCCAGCAAGACTCTTCCATGTTGCACTGATTGCTTATGAGTTATTTCCCTGAACATCTTTTCTTTCCTCCCTTCCTTCCTTCCTTCCTTCCTTCCTTCCTTCCTTCCTTCCTTCCTTCCTTCCTTCCTTCCTTCCTTCCTTCCTTCTCTCCCTCTCTCTCTTTTAACTACTATTCTATAATTAGGTGTTTGTGGTAGAACTGGAAAAAACATGAAAATCTGTCATTGCATTATACTTGTCAAAGTTTCATTGGTGAAGTTGGATAATAGTGCATAATTTATTTATTGTTTGTTTGTTTGTTTTTGTTTTTCAAGGCAAGGTCTCACTCTAGTCCAGGCTGACCTAGAATTCACTATGTAGTCTCAGAGTGGCCTTGAACTCACGGTGATCCTCCTACCTCTGCCTCCCAAGTGCTGGGATTAAAGGCGTGCCCCACCACGCCTGGCAAGAGTGCATAATTAATTGACATGATACTATATCTGTTTTTGCTTTGGAAACTCCATTTAAGTAGAATAAAATAGAAAAATAGCATGAATCATTAGAGGTTACACAACATTAACATTTTGTATAATTGCTTTAATGACTCTAGGGTTGTATTTGAAAGTTCAGCAATACAATCCATATACATTCAGCCATGTGATAATCTTAAGATAGTTCTGATTCTGTCAACCTAAAATTTTAGCTGTAGAGAAAATTCTGTTTATTTATTAGTTATTATGTTTATTTTTTGAGGAAAGACCAACAGACTGGTCTTTTGTTTGTGTGTGAGAGTGAGAAAGAGAGAGAACAGGAATGCCAGGGCCTCCAGCCACTATAATCGAACTCTAGAAGCATACACCATCTTGTGTGCATGTGTAAACTTGCACACTCTCATTACGTTGTGCATCTGACTTATGTGGGACCTGGAGAGTTGAACATAGGTCATTAGGCTTCCCAACCAAGTGCCTTAACCACTAAGCTATCACTGCAGCCTGAGAAGTATTACCTACAACTACCAAAGATCCTCTATGAAAACATTTTCACAATTTCTTTTATGCACCTACTCATAAAATAAATTGTCATCTCTCCACCCCAACACACACATAAACCATATTTTTTAAATGAGCTGCTAAAAGATAGGCAAGAGACATGGCTGGAACAAGTGATCAAATCACCAGACCAGTGTACACCATGAATGGAGTGTAAGAGTAAAGTTGTTAACAACAGGAAAGTGTGTGCAAACATGCAAGTTCTTTCTCTATGCTGAAGCAGAGAAAGGGAGAAAAATGCATATGATAAAAATTAATTTCCACTTACTGTCATATATATCCTTAAAGGAATATTGAGGCGAAGGAGTATCTGGGAAATGCATATTTTGTGTTTGTTTATAAATTTTGATTTGTAATAGATATGTGACTTCCAAATATATTTTCTGTAAGAAAAAAAGATAGAGAGTAACCTTTATAAACTATATATAAGCAAAATTCTATTTTGACATTTAAAATAGATAAGAGTTTCAGTAAGGGTATTTTTTTTTTTTTTACCTAGGTCATCCACTTCAAGGACTAGAATCATTTAAAGATACAGACACCTGGAATATGGCATATCACACATTCCAAGTAAAAATATGCTTCCTGGAGAGCGGGGAGATGGTTCACTTGATAATGAACTTGCTACACACATGTATGAGGACCTGAATTTTGATCCCTGGCATCTATGTAAAATGCTGGAGGTAGTGGTGGGCACCTGTAACCCTATATTTTTGAGAGCTAGAGAATAACAGATTCCCAGGGCAAGCTCACTGACCAAGCTAGTTAAATCACTTTACTCTGGGTTCAGTGAATGTGCATGCCTCAACACATAGGGTGAAAAGTGACAGAGACCTCTGGCCTCCACGCACATATGCACAAGCACCTGAATAAATATGTACCAATAAAAAGACACATATCACAGACAGAGTACAAATAGTAAAATAATATTCAAAAAGAAATAAAAAATGTGGAAAAATGCTTACCAAAAAGAAACAAATGAATAAGAGAAATGTGACTTAGAATAATGTAACATGGACTTTGTTTGTATGTGCATGCAATCACTCATATGCACAAACCACAGATATGTGAACACTCATAGCATTGCAACACTCACATGTATACACCACAGACAGATATGTGAACACTCATAACATTGCACTCACTCGCATGTACACATCACAGATAGATATGTGAATATCCACAGCATTGCACGCACACACCACAGATTTGTGAACACCCATAGCATTAATGTAGCAGGCTAAAGACAGAAGAAACTTGCTTTCTGAAATTGTGAATTGAGAAGTATCTCTCACGTCCTTACCTGCAGCCTCATCTCCTGGATGACAAAGCTTCTGTTGATAATGATCTGCTGTCTAGTGCCCACCAGCAGAAATCCCAGTGATTACTGCAGGTGGTGGAAGGGCTCTCTTTGTGTGAAGGGAGGGAGATGGGCTGAGATTATCATTCCATACCTCACAACTTCTCAGACTCATGATCATACTGTGTGCTTCTGACATTGCACAGCTGAAGCACTTTAATTATATACAAACTGGTCCTTATATGTAGGTGAACATTTTAAGTATCCTATCCTTCTCTCTAACCCATTTTTATTCCTTCCTTCACCAGCTATATATCTGTAGATTACTTTTCTGCTAGGAACAGCTGTGGACATAAAACTTGAATCATGAAAATATTAATGGATGTTTTATTTTCCCTTTATGATTTTCTTGCAGTTTCTTTATGCAAACCAAGAACTGTCTGCCTCCTGCTTTGAAGAGGAAACAAATGTATCTCCTGGTTTAACTTCCTTATGGTGTTTGTGAACTGTCTATTGATGAAGAATGTAGGCTTATTCACAAAGGTTGTCAACAGAAAATCAAAATATTGACTACTCAAATATAAAATATACCTCTCTATTTAACAGTGTATTCCTTGGGCCACAGACAATGATGATGATAATGGTGATAATAATAAACAATAACAATGACATAGAAAGAGAAGGGGAGAAGAGATATAGGAGAGGAGGAGATAAAAATAGCACTACTTTTTCCTTATCTCAATGACTTATATCAGACCTACCTGTTTTCTCTCTTTATATCTCCAGAAATTTTCTTAAAACTGACATTGATTTCCATACTTTTTATGAAATAGATACCCTTTTCAAGTTACCAAAAGTCTCTTCATTGTGGATCCAGTGGTATTCGACCCTATAATTTGCCTTAAGCTAGACCAGATAGATCCCAGGTATAAATAAACACCCTGGATAGATGCCAGGTTCTCCACATGATGCACACACTGTCTCTTTGTCTGCATCTTTTCAATCTGTCATGTCTATTTTATTTTTTGTTTCTAGACTAATTGCCTTTAAAAGGTATTCATATCTTATTACTTTCCTGCCTGGACACGGTCAGGAGCCTTTCCTCTATTATTTCATCGAGTCTAAACTCCATTGTTTGCCTCGCTTGGTCCATCACCAGTTTTTGCACAGCAGTTATTTGTTCATAACCAAATCTAAGCAAGATTAACCTGGAAGTTTATATCCTGAAGGCATGCCCATGGAAAAGGAGAATATATAGTATATAAAGGGGACATGAAATTCTTCTTTCAGTTGCATTCATTTTTAGTCTTAAATATCAGGTTATCAGTATTTCAGTGCTTATAAGAGGAAGTACATTACTTGAAGTGGAAATAAAATTTTATAAGAGCTGAGATATTCCTAATCATCTTTCTGGAAGCTTATTAATTATAACATTTTCCAATCATTGTAGTTTTAAGAATGCAATTATGACATTCTTAAGAGTTATCAGATGCAAAGCCCAATTGTACACACACATAAGTCTATGGTTATCACATATAACTATTGTGAACTTAACTTACTTGTTAGTAGTTCATTAATTTTATGTTAATATTTCTTCCTTGAAGCAAACCTACAGAGAATGTCATTAATATTCCCATTCAAGTGTCAATCTCTTTCTGAAGCAAAACAAAGAAAAATCTTTCATAAAAATGAATCTTTAATCTTATAGACAATAGAAAGTGTAAAAGGGAAGATTAGATCTCTATCAATTTAACTCACAAAACAAATTCATAGGGAAATAGCATTGTTCCTGATTTGCTAATTAGTCTTGGGAGTGTTTTCAGCCTCCTCAAATAAAGGAATTCCATAGCTAGTTATCATAATGTTAGATTTACAAAGCTTAGATTTAAGTAAATACTTCCCTGACAGAAATAAATCTAACGTGTCATAAGGATCTCTATTAAGAGACCATCTAAAAGATCTATGGAGCCTGGAAGTGAAATATATACATTCTAAAAGAATAAAAACAGAGTAAAATGGCTGCTATGCTTTATGGTAAACATTTTTATCCAAATGTTTCAGGGCTACCAATTTGTACTCAACTAAAAACTTTGACTCTTTAGACATTGTTTTTAGTGGTCAAATGAAAACATGCACACTATCCCGATACAAGCTGTCTGCCTAGTAGACTTCCTTTTGAGAGTCAAACCCTCTTAAAGTATCATTTATTTTCACAAACAGCATATGATCACCATGTGGCACCATTCTTGTTAATACCAAAGTAGCAATTTGAGCTTAACAGCTTGGGTGCTCTGTTTTTTATAATAGTATGTGATGTCAAATATTCATAGTTTCAGATGTCAAAGGTGCTCATGAACATAAATACAAATTCCTCAACTCTGTTCTGCTGGGGAAATGATTTCTGTCAAGGCCAAAGAAGCCTATAGACATTCAATTACTTGGTCCCCTGTCTTTGAGAAGCCTGTGAGTTTGTCTTTCTTTCCCACTTACTGCAACCACTTCATTTGGTTTTAATGTATACAAATGTTTAGAGAATTAGTTCCCCCGGGGAGATGTTTTTGTTGTTGTTGCTTCAGGAACTCGAGATTCTCAATGAAGTGTCTATGATCAGTTACAGATTGTTGAAAGTTTTATATTCTAATTTCTCTCTCTTTTTTGTGAGTTGGCTGTTTACTTTTTGAACACCTTGAAACCTTCTAGCATTTCAGAATAATGTTTAAAACATGACATTATTAAGAAACTTTATGATTACAGCTGTAAAAACAGGCATATGTCATTATAATCAGTGAGAAAGTCCCTTAACAGGGATTTCAGAATATAAAAGGAATCATGCAGTGAATTGGCAGAATAAAAACCAAAAGAGAGAAGAAAAAGTGAGGAGAAATCAATCAAGCAAAGAAAAAGGGTGTTTCTATTCTTGACAGCCCATTTGAAAATATCAGAGTCAGTCCGTATTTGAGTACATGTCTTCTTTCATTTGGAAGGGAGGTGTTGTTACTGCATTGGCTCCAAATATCACTTTGCATATGACTTCTTCTAAGGTGCTTGTCCATCTGACAAGAAAGTAGGATCACAACTTTCATGGAGAACAAAGAGGACTGATGGGAGGGGCAAGAAAGGGGGCAGAAAGTGCTCAATAAACAATGTACACTTGTGTGAAAACTTCCTTATGTGGACCAGTGCTATGCACAATGAGTAAATTTAGTAAAAATTAAAAAGAACATTTTTTATTAATGATTGTTTGACTCCATTTGGTGTTGAATTAGAGCTATGGAGAGCCAACTGTGTTTAGAAAAATACAAAATGTTTTAGCTTAGCACATGTAAACCTATAAAGCAGAGTTCTTGGTTTGCAGTTAACATTTATTTTCTTTTGTCCTGTTGGTGTGATATGGGATGAATCTGTCACCTCCACCCAAGTAGTGAAGTAATAAACATGAATGTGACTATATCTCAGTGCTTGCAGAGGTATGTAAAGCAGAAGAGGTCACCTGCCTGGGTCCTAATCCATTATGATTAGATTGGTGTTCTTATAAGAACAAAAGATAGCACATGGGAATATGAAAGGTAGAATGTGAGTTCTCTATCTGCAAACCCAGGAGACAGGCGTTAAGAAAGTAACCCTGGCAGCAGCTTGAACTTGGATTTCCAGCCACCAGAACTCAGTAATCAACTTCTGTCAAGACAGCCACTCTGTGTTCCTTTGCTATGGGATCACAAGGACCCTCATGTCCAGGAGGCCTTGCATGCAGAGTGAGGAAGGAAGATGCATTGGGTCTCTGAAGTTGGAAGCATTGATGTTTAGGACATATTTTGTCATACAGTGGAAAGTCAAGCAAAGGTTTTGAGCTGAAATTGTCCTGATGATTTGGGTTAATTTAGGTGGAGATATTGTTTTTTTTTTTGTTTGTTTGTTTGGAGTATAATTGTGGGGGTGACAGGAAGAGAAGATGTCCTTGGAGAATACTGTATCTCTGGGTTAGTCCAAATACAATATAATAAGAACCCAAAGTGGCTAAATGACAGTTCCAAGAGATTAACATAAAGTGTTTTTACTTTAGAAACTGCTTATGTAACCTAGAATCAAGGAATTACAGAGCTCAAAGGACCCTAAACATTTAGCATAGTGAAGACATTAACAGTAATAAGAATATTAGCATAATGTGCAAAAAATTAAAAGTATGATTTCCCTGCTAATTTAATATGAACAAATATTAATGGTTTATTCAACTTGTTAACAATGAAGCCAAAAATACACAGAGGCAAGCAAGAGGACTTAAACTAATTTGCATAGAAATACAAACTGGTTATTATTACAGAAAGCAATAAAATGATTTAGAACATTTTTTTTCCCAAAGTTCAGACATAAAATATATCTTGATGGGACAAAATATTTGCATGTTTCTGTGAAAAAGAATCATATGCATAACCATCATTTTCCTATAATTTAACTTTCATGCCTTCAAAGTTATAAAATAGCCTAGTCAATACCAAACAATCAACGGTGTGCCCTCATAGAATTACATAGTCCCCAGAGGTCTTCTTGAAGGATGTCCAACCCTCCTTTAAAAAAATAAAAAAAAAAAACAAAAACTTAAAATCTCCATTGTTCCATTCTAATCATGACTATTTCTTTCTTTCTAGCAATAAATATAGGAGAAGCTAGTTTACATTTTAGATATATTAAGAATACAATGTCAAAGAAACTCTCAGGTGACAAAGTCCAACAGGCATGTAGAAATCCGAGCCCATATATCAGTTGAGAAAGAAGTTTAAAGACATTTATCAGCTCTGTTTGATCTGCCCACATACTTCAAGCATTATTTCATAAAATTAGACAAGATGATAGGCTGAAATCTAACACAACGGTTTGAGACATTACTGTGATTCTTCTGTCTAATGGGTTTCAAAGATTTGGTTTTATATTCTTAATCTGGTTTCCCTCATTTGGTTCTATTGCCCTATGTTTGCTTCCTTACTAGTGGATGGTCCTCAGATTTTCCCTTTTTCAAAGAAGTCATCTTGGACTTGAATTTCAGCTAATAGTTCTGGTAGGAACTGTTTATACCAATCTAAACATGAAAATAAAGAATGCATTTCCTATCTTCGTTATTTGGCCAACACTTGGGAAGTTCTGCACCAAAACAGAGAAGCCAGAAAAGAAGATTTGGGCCCCATAAACAGAGATTCAAACTACTTCACTGATAAAATAATATGAATTATATATTTTTCTTTAGCTTTACATGTCTTTGGTGAGATCCTGACCCTGAATCTCCTGTCATTTCTTGACAGTGTCCTGAGTACTAGCCTTGCGATTTGAAAACAGCTGGAGAAAGTCTTACAAATGCTCATTCATCAATACATTCATCCTTTCATTCATTCACTGCCCAAAGTTTCTAAAAGCTTTATATCTGCTAAGCATTATTCCAGGTGCTGGAAGATACTTAAGTAAATAGAAGGTATTTTTGTCATCTAGAATCAGTGCCACAGAGAGCTATAAAGCAGTGAACATGTTGACCTTTTCTACTGCACTCCAGGCCTGCATGTGTCTGCTCAGGGGCTGTGCACATAAAGGAGCCATCTGTCAAAGCACACCGCACTACAGCCCTGAAGGGCTAGGAGGCAGCACTGAAATTCAAGGCCTTCTCCTCACATCCAATCCAACTGTCAACCTCTGCATTTTGACAAAGTGATCAAGGAAACTCTTTCTAGTTGGAAATGTAATCCCACAGCCTTAGTTCACATCCCACACAGAAACAAAGGCAATGAATTAGCTGACCTGTAAGCTACTATTTGAGCTTTAGAACTATTTGATTATGTTTGTGGTACGAATTTAGATGTTACATTCAAAGAAAACTTCAATCACTTTCATTTATCTGTAATGTAGGTTTTAATTGCTAGTCACCTAAAACAGTCAATTTCTATCTCTTCTTTGTCTTATAACTTCAAGGTATCTTTAACAAGAATAAATGTATTCAAATTTTATAAAAGGTTTTTTTTTAATCTAAGAAGTTTTAAGAAATATCACCGAGCCTCCTAGAAAATTAATACAATAGGCAAAAACTTAGATGATTCCTCATATTTGATATAAGACAAATGAAGGAATATAAATGTACTTTCAATGATGCAATGATTATGCAGAATTAGAAGTTAGAATAGCATAGGAAAGAGGTTAGATACTTTGGCCAGTGATGGTTCTTGTAAGTGATTTAAATTTTGTAAACAGTGGATAATAGCTTAATTCTGTGACATCTTGAAAGGACAAGGGCTGCCCAACAACTTATTCCTAACAGATGTTGACTTTTACCAGAGTTCCTGCATATCGAATGTCTTGACACTAAATGAAACCCAGAGAACAAGGAGAAAGTAAGGTCTGAAGCATCTCTGGCTTCATCAGGAGAATCTTGGCTACAGGTGTGTTCCCCAGCATCACAGTATACCTCCCTAAAAAGAAGAAACAACCACAAATAAAACATATATAGAGGAGTGGATAGGTAGATATGTTGACAAATAGACAAATGATAGATACATAACTTTTAGTATGTGTGCGTGTGTGTGTGTGTGTGTGTGTGTGTGTGTGCGTACAGACTCATTTTGTTTATATATTTAAAGCCAAAACATGATTTTAGGAAAAAATGTAACTAAATGAAAATAAAAATTTTATTAGTACTAAACCAGGTGCAATTATTGTTCTATAATCATTACTAATAAGGTTTTAAGGATGGGTCCTAAAGAGGTTTAAAAAAACAAGACATGTTTATTTTAACAAAGTCTATCTGCCTTTTTAGTTTTAGATATCTTTCAATCCTTACATGATTGCCTACTGTCATGTATTTAACAACATACCACTGGGAAATGACATCTTGTCAAAACCGTATTCTTAAGTTATCTTCATATAATGAAATTGCACACGTGTCATTTATCCCTTATGTATGAGGAACTGGTAGGTAGCTATGAGAAAATACTAGCAAATAATAAGGGGGCACATCTTCAAAATTTACCAAGGTCATTAATGCACCAAATGTAAATGGTGTCCCATTTATCAAATGCCCTGGAGAAATCAGGAGATAATTGAAATGATAGATGAAGACACAAAACTCTACGCTAATGAGCTGTATATCCATGAATCAATGTCACATTTATGTAAGCTTTAGGAAAATGATTCCTATTCTTTCCTTATTTTTAAAGTTTTGAACACAGGAAGGTATGTAACAGGAAGCCTAAGAACTAAACTAAAAGGAGCCCTCATTGATCCATCAGAAGTACCTGTGGTATGATTTTTCTCATAACACATTATCTTTCCCACAATAAATACACCAAAAATTATTTTTTTGTTCATTTTTTATTTATTTATTTGAGAGTGACAGAGAGAGAGAGAGAAAGAGATTGAGAACGGGCACGCCAGGGCTTCCAGCCACTGTAAAAGAACTCTAGATATGTGTACCCCCTTGTGCATCTGGCTAACATGGGTCCTGGGAACTGAGCCTCAAACTGGGGTCCTTAGGCGTCACAGGCAAGCGCTTAACAGCTAAGCCATCTCTCCAGCCCACACCAAAAATTTTCTTTTCTTTTTGTGAAATCATTGGTTCATGAATTATCTCACCTGGGGATCAATTTGTTTCTACTTGGTCCTACCAAAAAAAATATGTGGACTTTACATTAGAAAAACTGAAACATTGAAAATGTTTAGAATTGAAGATTCTTTCAGTTTGACCAAAGTTGAACACTTGGTTGATAACAAAATAATTAATATTTATTTATGTTACTTTAAAGTTAAATAGTAAGAGAAAACGTGTATAAAGCAGGTTAAAATGCATGCAGACACTGTGGACAAATGAACAGAATTTTTGTCTACTCCCAAAGAAATAAAGAATTGATGTGGAAAAGCTGGGCGTGGTGGCGCACGCCTTTAATCCCAGCATTTGGGAGGCAGAGGTAGGAGGATCACCGTGAGTTCGAGGCCACCCCGAGACTACATAGTGAATTCCAGGTCATCCTGGGCTAGAGTGAGACCCTACCTCAAAAAAACCAAAAAAAAAAAAAAGAATTGATGTGGAAATCCAAATCCTGAATAAAAGGAGAGATATTTAAGTTGGCTCATTTGCAATATTCAGGAATGACAAAGGTGTTTTCCTAGTGCAAGCAGGATTTTCTGATTATTGAACACATGTATTGATATCGTTAACTGATAGCTTAAGAATTTTCTGGGTATAGGCCTATGTATCTAAGTCAAGCCCAGATGTTGGGATTCAGCCAGGCTACCCCAAAGTGAAGCCTCATCACAAGATCAGAGCACAGTTCTAGGACAGGGTCACTATGTTGAGAGCTGTTTCTGCAGTTGAAGACAGGAAATAGCCTTCCTGATGATTTCAACCTGTCCTTGGGTACTACCTCTTAGGACGTAAGCTGGAAACCATGAACAACAAAGACCTAGCCAGTCAACAGGACTTGGAGCACAAGGAATGCAATGTGTGGAAGGCATACTTGGATATCTGAAATCCTGAACACAGCACCCTCAATAGATTCCCTGATGTGCATTCTAATCATCAAAAATCTGGCCTGATTCGGCATTGGTTGTAAAATAGTGTCATTTTGAGATTCCCAAATACCCGTTACTATTTTCATTCCTTACCAGGACTTCCTGAATTCCCAGTACAGAAATGGATTATTTATGCCTGATATCAGGGAACTCCAGGACCCTGGTAGTTTGGTTTCTATTCTGAATTTGAGGACTTCCTCTGCTGTACAGAATATAAAATAGTTTTTACATCACCTTTGCATAATACCACATTTTGAATAGAGTACTCTTTAGCTCTTGCTGTTTTTTGTGGGAAGCCATGCTGGCTTTGTCAGGCTTTGCCATGTCAGCTTGTTTACTGCTTTTGTATCCTAATTGTCTGCGCATGAGCACATGATGTTATTCTAATATTGGTTGCTCACCCATCCCGATTGGGTGATGCAAAATCATCTGATGAGACTTAAGCCAATCAGACGACGCTATACAATCACATGACCATAAGTATATAAGCTTGACGCTCAGTAGGGTTGGGGTCCTTCTCTCTTTCAGTTTGGAGCTCCCAATAAAGTGTGCTTGAGAAGAATCCTGTTGTTGTCGTTCTTCCTGCTGGCGGGAGGGCGCAACAGTTTTTCATTTCATTGCATGTTTCCCAACAAATCCTTCCTTTCATACTAGTTCTCAATACACTTCAGCAGAATGTGAGCCTTTTCCCCACTCTCCCACATTCACCTTTGTCTATACTGTTAACAAAAGGAGTATCAATATCATCAGTGGACATTGGATTCAGAGCCTCAATTACTATTTATAGTTCCATTAGTCCTTTGGGAGACAGGTGCAGAATGACATCATGCAAATATAAAATGTCACTGTGAGCTATAGTTGGTTATTTTATGTGGCTTGTGATTAGCTATGCTAATGGTTTATCTGTCCTTCATTGTTTATAGGTAAAACAGGCTTTCTGAGCAATATTTCTTACATAACCCCAAGAAAAATGTGTTATCTTCTTCAAATACATTAGGGCTTTTTCCAAATGAACATTTAGTATTTCTAGAGAATTCCAGAGTCTAGTTTCTTATGCAGTGTTAATATATTTTATTCTAAGGACAGGTTGCAGCATAGTACCTGGAAAAATGTAAAGCCATCAATGTTCAAAATGGTTGGTGAACCTCAAATGAACAAAACATCAAAACTACACTTAGTACATCATTTTCATGAGGATAGAATTTTCAAAGGAGGACAAGCACATTATACTTAATGCCTTGGTCCTACAGGTACCATCCAATTACATAATTCTTCAAACTGTGACTTGAGATTCTGAAGAAAAAGTCTGTGTCACCAAACCAATGTTGCTTGGCTACATTCACTCCACGGGTTTCCCCTTCTTTTTATAAATTGTTTTGTTCATTTTTTTCTCAAATTTTTATTAACATTTTCCATGATCATAAAAAATATCCCAGCCAGGCATGGTGGCACATGTCTTTAATCCCAGCCCTCAGAAGGCAGAGGTAGGAGGATTGCCATGAGTTCAAGGCCACCCTGAGACTACATAGTGAATTCCAGGTCAGCCTGAGCTAGACTGAGACTCTACCTCAAAAAAACCAAAAAAAAAAAAAAAATCCCATGGTAATACCCCCCCACTTTTCCCTTTGAATTTCCATTCTCCATCATATCCCCTCCCCACCTCAATCATTCTACATTTTTATCTATTTATTTGAGAGTGACAGAGAGAGAAAGAGACAGAGAGAGACAGAGAATGGGCACACCAGGGCTTCCAGCCACTGCAAACAAACTCCAGACGCATGTGCCCTCTTGTGCTACCATGGGTCCTGGAGAATCAAGCCTTGAACTGGGGTCCTTAGGCTTCACAGGCAAGTGCTTAACTGCTAAGCCATCTCTCCAGCCCATGGGTTTCCCCTTCTTATACAGGAGTTTGGAATTAATGGCATGATCTTTGAGAGAATCTTGGAATCTGTGAATTTTTATCACTAGATTCTGCTATTGACCCAGGGAGAGAAAGACAGGAGAAGAGCAGTTGGGGCAGTTTTATTTTCTTGTATGAACTAAAATTCACTATTCCAAGAAAGTGTGTGCATGCTGTTGAGTCAGTCATGAGGTAATTTCACTTCCTCCCAATTGCCTTTTTATAGTAAGAAGTCAAACAAAACCTAGAAAAAGACAGTGTGGATACCTACTTAATCCTACAAGAGTGCTTTTGTACACATGTACTCAATCCACATGAAGGCAGTCAGCTATTTTTCATAATTTCATGTTGGATATACTTCAGGTAGTTTTTTCACTAACTAAAAATTAAAAAAAAAATAAGAACTGAGTCTGTAGTTCTGCAAACATATTTTTAAAAAATCTTAAATCAACAGTACAGCTTCTCTCTTACAAACTATTTTATTTTGTTAATTTAATAATATTCATGGCTGAGGAGACAGCTCAGCAGGTAAGAGCATTTATTTGATTAAGCAAATAAATTAGTTTAATTCCCCATGCCCATAAAGAGTTAGGTATGTTACAACAGACCCAGTTATACCATTACTAGGCATCAACCCTAAAACCTTCAAACCAAAAGCCAGAGAGATTTGCTCAACCATGTTTGTAGCAGATCAATTTGTAATAGCTAAAAGCTGGAATCAACCCAGATGTCCATCATTAGAAGAATTGATAACAAAGATGTGGTATATCTACACAATGGAATTCTATACAGCAGTAAGAAAAAACGACATAAAGAAATTTGAGGAAAAATGGTTGAACCTGGAACATATAATTCTCAGCGAACTTACCCAATCACTGAAAAAAAATCGACACATAGTCTCACTCATCTGCAACACCTAAATTGAATCTGCCCAAGATGCCTTACATACCCAGCAAGCACCTCATGGAGTAGACAATAAGATGGATGGGAGGGCAGGGAGGGAATCAAAGGGTGGAAAACAGTAATCCGGACCCAAACAGCAATGGTACCATAAAATTCTACTTCCTAAAAGACAGACCAAATGGCTGAACCTTCACTAGACCCTTACAGGAAATACCTGAACCACAAGACACGGGAGAGGGTAGGATCAAGACTGACCTAAATCTCCTACATCTTCCCTCCCTCCCTCTCCCCCTCTTCCCTCTACCTCTCTCCTCTCTAACTCTTGTATATTAGTTATCTTTCTCCTCAATTTCTTAGTGGACACTGACCTGTAACCCCCACTTCCAGCTTGGGCCTACCATCCACAATGAGCTTTTGATCACAGAAACCTACAAGGTTTCCCAAAACAATGACAGACTTCTGTCAGAGTACTTGATGACCCACCAAAGGCCAGTGGTAAGACCCTATTGCTGAAGACTCCATACGCAGCTGACGTGTAAAATGGAATGACATGGCTGGAAGCCAGGAGAGAGTCAGTCCCCAGACAGTCAGTGTGTCTAGTGCCAGAAGGCGCTACATAGGCGACTGGGGGAAATGACCAAGATCTGTCCAACCAACACATTGTTTAACCTAATTAGCAACAAATAACCAGATGTGATGCCCACACAAGTGCAATAGTGGTACACAGCCATGGTGAGGAATCAATTGCTCTTGATTTGGCTAACTGATCCACTCAGTGATACTAGACCCATAGCTGGAGCTGGGAAACAAGTCATAACCATACCCAAACACAAGCCCACTCTACAATACCAAGCTACCATCAATCACGGGGTATAAGAGGGCCTAAACCTATCATACTGTCTATCAAAAAAGTAAGTGTTATCTCAATCTTCTGGGTGCTAACTTACTCTGCGTTGGAGAATCTGTTTCTCTTTTCCAGATAGATGCAGATCCTAAGAAGAGAGCTGCCCCAACATACCTCAAAAGGGGCCCAAAGGAAACTAAGGACAACTGGCGAAATAAGCAAGGGTGATGTTTTCCTGTGAACCAGATACCAGCACAAAGGGGAAGGAGATCAACGCAGAGAAAAATCAACTCCTACCAAATCAGAGAGCCAGAGCCTCAGAGGCCCCCAACACCTCAGCACTGAAGCAGACCAAAAATGAACCCAACATGGCTCAGGGAAATTTTGCGGAAGAGGGGGCGGAAAGAATGTCAGAGTCACATGTTGGGTCATGATATGCAGAGACATTTATCATACCAATAACTGGGGGCTAACTCCACAATGTATGACCCATTTTCATTAACAAGGAAGGTCTAATGTGAGGGGGTATATCACAGATGAGCCTAAATAATGGTACCAAACTGCCTGTATTTACTGAAAAGAAAACTAATAAATTAAATAAATAAATAAATAAATAAATAAATAAAATCAGGAGCTGGGCATGGTGGTGCATGCCTTTAATCCCAGCACTCAGCACTTAGGAGGGTTGCTTTGAGTTTGAGTCCACCCTGAGACTACATAGTGAATTTCACAATTCCAGGCAAGCCTGGACTAAAGTGAGACCCTACCTTGAAAAATTTTAAAAAGAAAGAGGAAAGAAAGAAAGGAAGGAAGGAAGGAAGGAAGGAAGGAAGGAAGGAAGGAAGGAAGGAAGGAAGGAAGGAAGAAAGAAAGAAGGAAAGAAAGAAGGAAAGAAAATCAGGGAGCTCCGAGCTCAGTGACAGCATCTTCCTCAGGAAAATAAGGCAAATCAGTGATAGAGAAAGAACGGCTGACATCCTGGCTTCTGCACGCTTTGGGCTTATGCATCTGTGTGTGTATGTACATGTGCATATACAGCACACACACCCACTCTACAAATGTACAACTATGACAAATAAAATGCTGATAATAGTGGTAATATTTTATGAAAAACTTTTAGGCTACATGGTCACTGTACAATCAGTTTTAATAATTATGAGAAAGTACCATAGCTTATATTGGGAGTTTCTCCCAAAATTTGTTAAGGGATTCTCTAGTTAAAGGAGTACCACATTTTTCTATTTTTATGATCATAAATAATATAGATTCATGCATATATATGATCAGTATTTATGCTAGGTATACAAGGTTATAGTTTGACTCCATAATGTGGCTATAACCATACAAAATTGAAACCAATTTGCCCTGTGTGCTGTTACAAAAGTTCTGCTATAAGAAAATGTTACAAACATTCTGTACTTGATACTATAATATTGATTTGAGCACTCCCATCTAAAAAACCTAAATAAAGTGTCTGCCATGTGTATCCTGATTTAGAAATGAATGTCACATTAATCTCCACACTTAAAAGTGTATTTCTAAAATTAAATTTAGGACAATATTTTGGGCTAAAAGTAGTATATTTTCTGGAAAATTCTAATCATAGATGGAACATCACAAATCCACCAAAGAATTATAAATTATTCAAAAAATTATGTAGCAATAAGTGATTATCAACCTTGGGGAAAATCCATTTAGAGCCTCACCTCACACCATTTACCAAAACTGATTTAGGTGGATTAAAGTTAAACGTGTTTCAAAACTACTGGTAAAAAAGAAAAACAAAATAGAAATGGGATATTCATCAAATCTTTGATGCAGGAAGAGTTTTCACAATTAAATGTAAGAGAAAAATCTAAAAGATAATAATCACTGATACTGTGCTCAGAATACTGTTTTTGAAGCTTTAGAATGCTATAAAAAGGAAAAATTGACAGAATGAACCCCAAAATTTGAAAGTCCATCAAAATGACAAAATATCATATTTATTAAATAGATCACTTAATAAAATATTACAAAATTAATGAATATGGAAATTATACAAAGGATCAATTGGTAACATAAAAAGTTGAAAAGGTCATCCTCATTAGAAATAACATCATACTAAGCAAACTCATACAAGCACACAAAGACAAATTCTACATGTTATCCCCATATGTGGTTTATAACCTAGAACAGCTTGAGTTGCAGGTATAAATGACAGGCACTAAAGGGACAGGTAATAGAGATGGAAGGGTTTGAGGGGAAGGGAATGGAAAAGGGGAGATATACACAAAACCATAGAAATGTTCCTTTTAGAGAGTAGAATAAAATATAGAACCCTCAATAGGGGTATGGGTGGATCACCTGGTAAGAAGGACCCATATAGGATAGGACGAAGCCTAACCTGAAAACATTTCACTCTGGCTTGTAACTCCCAGTTTCAGAAATACAACCCAACATTGAGGTGTTGGTCAGCAAGAACTATGTGGTCCCCCAAACAAGACAGGCTTCTGTCAAAGCACTTAATTACCCACCTGAGGTAAAAGGTAAGATCCTATTGCTGAAGACACCACATGCTGCCAACTTAGAACATCAAGAGGTCTGACTGGAATCTGGAAGGAAGCCATAAAAAGTGCTGGAAAATGCTACATGACCTACTGGAAGAATATGGTCACCCATGTTGTGAGCAAGCAAGGGACACTGCTCTACCAAAGCAACCAGCCTGACAAGATGTACACACTTCTGTAATGGTTGCACTGAGTCACTATGAGTAACCAATGTCTGTTTTGATTGGAAGGGAGAGAGAGAGAGAGACAGAGAGAGGGAGAGGGAGACAGAAGGAGAGAGAATGGGCATGCAGGGTTTCTTGCCACTGCAAACTCCATTCACATATGCCATTTTTTGTCTCTAGCTTTGTGTGGGTACTAGGGACTCAAGCCCAGGCCATCACGCTTTGATAGCAAACTCTTTTAACCACTGAGCTATCTCTCCAGCCCCCATATTTGTTTTCACAGAAATGTATACAGCTGACATGAGTACAAATTGTCTAAATTTTATGACAATTTTGATCAACTGATGCTAATATAAAGCAAAAAAGTAGATTACACACACACACACACACACACACACACACACACACACACACATATATATATGGTGTTTCATTTTTAAAATAAGGACAAATAACCACCAGTATTCTGTAAATTTGTAAACACAAATTTCAAAAGAAATTTCTACAACTGTGAAGCCATACATATACATGTAAAATCACACTATATGTTGCTGGAAAGATGGCTCAGGTTTTAAGGGTGCTTGCTTGCAAACCCTGACAGCCCAGGTTTGATTCCCCAGTGCCCACATAAAATCAGATACACCAAGTGATGCATGTGTCTGGAGTTCATTTGCAGTGACATTTTGTGTACCTTGCTCACATTGTATAATTTGCACAATAAATATATTGTATAAGAAATAAATAATGATTAAAATATGTATATTGTACATAGATAAAATACAAACATATAACAAAGGACAGCACATACTCCCTCAAATAAAAAGAAAAAAAGTCTTGAAAAAAAACATTGCAGGCCTGGAGAAGATGGCTCAGCAGTTAAGGCACTTGTCTGCAAAGCCAAAGGACCCCGGTTCAATTCCCAAAGACCCACATAAGCCAGATGCACAAGAGTTAGGAAATTTTACTGTATGAATAATTCCTTATTCTACTTCAGGAAATTAATTCCAATTCTCACTGTAGAGTGAATAAAAAAATAAGAATCTGGGAAAACAAGTCATGGAAGAGGGAATGTTTGGGAGATGACTATGATTTCCAAATTTTCACAATATTTTGTGTTAGGTTTTCTTGTATGCAATGTAGCAGTTACCCTCTATTTACTAGGTAAGAAGACCCAACTAGAAGCAGCTTATAGAAGGTAAGGGTTTATTATACTCTGCAGCTTTGAGGGAAAATTTTATCATAGCAGGGAGAGCATGACAGAACATGAAGCAGGTTCACCATCGTAATATATCACCAGGGAGGAGAAAGTGGGCTATGAACACCCAGTGGCCTGGACTAATAAACCTCAAGGCCTGCCCCCAGTGACACACCTCCTCCAGGAAATCTCCTTCTCCCGAAGGCTCTACAATTTTTCCAAATTGGCACCAAGTGGGAACTAAGTATTGAAAACACATGAGCCCATGGGGAACATTTCACTCAAACTACCCCATACAATTCTATGGAATATTGAAGCATGTCAGCTTGTAAACAGCCAGAGTAAGACCAGAGATGTGATGGATAATGTTTGTTGTCAATGAGAGATTTTTACAGGGCACAGGTAGAAATGCACACCGTCTACACTGAGGAAGCTATACAGAATGTCATGGGCATTTAAGAAGCTAGCTACCAGGAGTGCCAGAGCAAGTGACTGGAATATGGGAACTCAAAGACAGTGCACGTGATGGGTGTTTTCTCCTCCTCTCAGTTCACCTTCATGTAGCTCTGTGGAAGGCTCTCTGCTATTCCCAGCTTTACTTCACAGACTTTCAGACATAGTTGAATTCTATTTTATTTCATACCTACTCTTTTCTCTGCCATATAGCAGCTGGTTATTCTGAACAGATGTATCAGTATGTTTCCTCTTTCATATAACAAGCACTTTTTAACAAAGACTTTATGAGGATAATACCTAACTCAAGAAGGGGAGAGATTTTCATGGGCTAGCTCAGATGGAATATGACTTCCAAAGTGTTGTGTTAGGAACATATCAGTTTGGCTCTGATTTACTGTATATAGCACTTTTGTCTCTGGTACAAGATGGAGTCAACCATGATCTAAATATGATGTTGGTTAACTGGGCCTGAACACAAATGCCAGACAATTGCTTCAGACAACAGAAGACATGTGCTGTTTCATACATGACCAATCACACCTTGCTCCCTAGGAGTGTGTTAGTGGCATACAGTTGCCAAACAAACAAGAATGGCCTATGCTGGAGAGAGAAAGGAAAGGGAGTGGAGGATAGCAAGCAGGAAAAGGAGACAAGAAGATAAAGATATTTGTTCTCATTAGTTTTAGCTTTTCTTTAACTTAAGAACTTCTTGAATTCTAAGACTGTAAGATACTTTCTATGAATTGATGCAAAATTATCTCTGATATGGCATGTTCATTAAATTAATTAATTAATGCTTTATAGAAGTAGGTCTCTCATGAATGAGGTTTTCCTGATAGCCATAACATAGAAGGTAATACTTCTTGCCATTTTCACCTCACTGGAAAAGAAAACATTCAACTTAATTTTTGTCTTCATGAAAACTCAGAAACTCAGAAACCATGAGTATATTCACCTGTTTTACTGTATGCTAACAATAAGAAGCTCTATCTTAAATGAGGTCAGGCTTTGCCTGTGGGGTTTTGCTCCTACTTTCTTTTCTAAAAAGTACTTATACATTTTCATGTGTGTGTGTGTGTGTGTGTGTATGTTCATGTGTATGTATGCCAGGATCTCTTGCCACTGCAAATAAATGCTATATATTTGTAGTACTTTGTGCATCTGGCTTCATGTGGGTGCTGGGAATTGAATCTGGGCCTGGAGGTGGGGGGTTGTAAGCAAGTTCCTTTAACCACAGACCTACCACTACAGCTCATCTTCTGACTTTTGAGACAAAGGTTCGTGTAGCACAAGCTGACCTCCAACTCATGATGTATTTGAGAATAGCCTTGAACTCCTGACCCTCTCCCCTACACCTCCCAAGTGCTGGAATTATCAGCACACATCACTGTGCTTGCCTCTGTCTTATTCTTTAGCTTTAGTTTACCAACTGCTGGTGCTATTGACCTTCAGAGCAGTAATTTAGGGCTAGCTGCCTCCCTTCACAATTCTGGTGAGAAGGAAGAAAGAGGTAAAGAAGAGTCAAGTTTCTATTTAAAAAAAATCTAGCAATTGAAATATTTAACTTGGCTTGGTTAAAAATAGGTTTGTGATTATTTAATGGTTCTTCATTGTATTCTAGAGATATCTCAATATCACAAAAACTCTGAATACTCATTTCTCTGCCTCTTGCTCTTTTCTACAATTACCAGATTTTCTCAGCTATCTGCAGTCCTGGGACACAAAAGTAGGTTATAAGATATAAGGAGAAGGCTAAAGACACTTTCAGGGTATATTGCCTAGCATAGCCAATGCCCTGTCCTATTTCTGACTTTGTCTTTTGTAAACATAGATGCAATACTGCAGATGCAGAAGCCGTTTTGCAGCCATAGATGGAAAGTATGAAATGGAAGTGGGCATTCGCTGGACACTGGGTGGGCATTCAGAGACTTGAATGCTAGAGATACTTTGCCCTACATCTTCCTTGACTTCTTATCCTTTAAGAAGAATACATCCTAAGTTGTTAAATTTCTCTTCATTATTTGCAGTTGAGCATGTTTTGTATTTAACCAGAGCTAAGTATAACATATCAGATTTCTCTTATGGTAGACACTATTGGATTTGTTTTTTTAAATATTCCACAAAATGATTCCATGTTTGCAAAATAAATGAGTCATTTCAAAATATAAAAAAAATATATAAACTGATGAGAGAATTGAGGGAAAATTCCTATTCAAAGTACGTTTTTCATGTGTGTATCTGTGTGTCATGCGTAGGGTGGAGCACATGTGTGTGAAGGGGGTCAGAGGATGACGATAGTTTCTATGCAACGAGATAATTCTCCACTTTACTTATTGGAGTAAAGCCTCTCACTTTAAACCAGAGATCCCCATTCTGCTAGTCTAGCTAGCCAACCTCCCCGAGGTCTTTACAATCTCTGTCTCTCTCCTGCCGGAATTCCAGGTAGGCCACAACACTAGTCTACATGCCATTTATGATGGTGCCTCTCTAGGTGCAATTATTCCCAGGACTCCAAGCCAAGGTAGAGCATTTTGTTACTGCAAAATGATCTACTTATGTTCTTTCAATGTTTCAAAAGCCAAACTAATAAGGAAAATTTTCTGATATTGAATTCAATGTGAATACATTTTAGAAAATTTTGCTTCAGTGTATCTTTAAATGACAGCCCATATGCTGTGGGTAAAAGTTGTCAATAAGTATCAGAAAACTCACAGGCCCTTGTTCAGTTGACAAGAGCGTGAGGAATTTAAGCAAGCGTTGGAAAGCTTCACAATGGATTGACTAACAGTTTGGAACAAAACTGAAATCAAATACATCTCATCTACATTAAGAATCTATAGGATGTTTATCATTGATTTTTTTTCTCTTTCATTTCAATAACAAGATGTTAGGAAGTCCATATAAAATAACTTTAGATGGTGAAGAGATCATCTGTGTTTTGCTAAGAGTTCAGCTGCTCTTCAGTTTGCTTTTTATTTCCTGATCGATCAAGGAAAGCCCAGAAGGCAAAGCATGGCAGCATATTATATGCTTAGATTCATGGATATTTGAGACTGTATCAAATTTCCCATTGTACCAGTGAAAATCTAGGAGGAGAATTCTTGGCTAATTCCTTTTTCCCTTTGGATGGACATCTGCACTGGATGAAAAGGATGGCTCATTCAAAAGCCAAGTATGATTGCAAAAAGAGTATTTGCCATAATTTTTTGTCTTTAATTTTGTAAATAATGTACTTAAAAACTATTATGAAGATCAAATAACCACATTGTTGTTAACTAGTAGATAGTAAGTCATGGGGAAAAATCATGCCTAAGCTGATTGGCCTTAAAAAGAAATTCAAAAGTCAAATTATTATTAGGATTTTTTTGTACCTTTTATGAAAAAAATTTCCTTAGGCTGTTTTATCATTTACAAATGCATTGTGTATATTAATTCTATAGTATGCTGAATGTTAGGCAGAAGGATAGCTCTGAGAAGGACATAAAGATGCTGGTGGTTTCTTCAGCTGAACCAGTTCTGGGCCTTGAAACAGGAAGCAAAGGTGACAGTAGGGGTCCTGGCCCATAAAACAGGAATGACAAACAATGATGAATTGTGGCAGGCCACTGTGCTGGGGTCATCGCAAGCCAGTTCCCAAGAGTTGATGATCAGGAAGCATGTGCTGAGTGCCACTTCCCCTTTCCTTGTCGAGTTTTCAACTTAGGTCTGCTTAACCCCTGTGCTTATTCTTGCATCTTATTTATGTATTTATAACAGACCAAATACTGAATAAAATGGACTTCTGATAAAAATGTACACCTACCCTGGGGAATCACAGGGGCAGCACCAAGAGGAGATAAGTATAATCCTCTGAAGGATCAAGGCCATTGCTGCTCATCTCAGCCTTTTCTTTCTTTAACAGCACATTCTTGCTTCCTCGCTTGCTCTAACTAACTTTTAAAGAAGTATTCTACCTATTTATTTGAAGAGTGTGGAGACACACAGACAAAAGCAGACAGGGTGGGCATGCCAGGGCTTCTAGCCACTGCAATTGAAGTCCAGATGCATGCACCACATTGCGCATCTGGCTTACGTGGATAATGGGGAATCAGTAAGGGCTATCTCATTTGTCCTTGTGCTAACTTACTCTCCATTGGAGAATCTGCTTCTCTTTTTCAGGTAGATACAGATCTTAAGGAGAGAGCCACCCCATCATACCTCAAAAGGGCCCCGGCTGAAACTAAGGAAAATTGGTGAAACAAGCAAGGGTGATGTTTTCCTGATGAACCAGATACCAACACGAGGGGGAAGGAGATCAACACAGAGAAAAATCAATTCCTACCAAATAAGAGAGCCAGAGCCCCAGAGGCCCCCAACACCTCATCACTGATGCAGACCAAAAAGGAGCCCAACATGGCTCAGGGAAATTTTGCGGAAGAGGGGGTGGAAAGAATGTCAGAGCTACATGTTGGGTCATGATATACAGAGACATTTATCATACCAATAATTGTGGGCTAACTCCCCAATGCACGACCCATATACCTCAACAAGGAGGGGCCAATGGGGAGGGGGTAGGTCACGGATGAGCCTAATAATGGTACCAAACTGCCTGTACTTGCAGAATAGAAAACTAATAAAAAATAAATAAAAATAAAAAACAAAACCTTAAGCTTTTCAGGCAAGCAATTTAACCGCTAAGCCATTTCTCCAGCCCTCTAATTAACTTTTGACTCCTTGCTCTACTACCATGTCCATCTCAGTTCTCTTTGAAAACATAAAAATTAAAATTGTTGCTGGGGTCAAAACCAGAGGAATCTTGAGACCTCCCTGTAATACTTATGAAAAACCATTCTCATAAGTATTTCCATATTGTAGTCGTTATAAGTATTTAAATGATTCTAATATAATTTTCATTAAATAGCAGTCTTAATACTTCTCTTTGGTCTTTTTTCCCTAGTACTTTACTATAAAAATTCTTCACAATGGGCTGGAGGGATGGCTTAGCAGTTAAGGCATTTGCCTTCAAAGCCAAATGATCCAGGTTCAATTCTCAGGACCCATGTTAGCTAGTTGCACAAGGGGACACACACATCGGCAATTCATTTGCAGTGGCTGGAGGCCCTGGTGCACCCATTCTCTCTCTCTCTTTCCCTCTTTCTCTGTCAAGTAAATCAATAGAAATAAAATATTTTAAAAAAAATGCTTCACAAGAAAACCAAAAAATGGGGATGGAGAGATGGCTTACTCAGTAAGAGTGCTTGCTTCAGAAGCATGAGGACTTGAGGACAATTTCCAGTTCCCATATAAAAAGCTTGGCTATGCCTGGACATGTCTGTAATTCTGAGGGGCCAGAGACAGGAGGATTTCTACAGTTCTCTGGTCAGCCTGCCTAGCCAAAACGTAGGGAGATCCAGGTTCAGTGACAGACTGTATCTCAGGGCAACAAGATGGAAGAGTATGAAACAAGACCTGTTATCTTCCTCTGGCCTCTCTATGCATGTGCATGGATTATATACAGCACACACACACACACACACACACACACACACACACAAACACACACACACACACACACACACATATATATGTATACATATATATATATATATACAAACAAATTATTTCTCATGTTTTATTTTTATATCCAATGTTTTCAAGGTTGAAACACTTTATGAAAGGATATGACTGCTTTGATGGGACTTTAAGTGTGTTTTCAGGAATTCTATGTGTTTTATATGTATATATTAATATTTATGATGACAAAGTAATGTGGCATTTTATTTTAACTAAACAGAAATCATTTTCTACAAGTGCACTTCTTTACAGAGCATCCCTAAGAATCCTCAACTGTGCTTGCTTTCTGAGGGTGTTGGCAGCCCAATATCAGAAGTCAACCTCATGCCATGGTCTGCTTGTCCATGTAGTACGCTGTACACACTGCGGTAATAGAAGTTTATTTCTTTGTCCATAATCAGGCTGCCAGCAAATTCGGTGTCTGGTGAAGGGCTGTTGGCTGGTATATAAATGTATTCTCTGACTGTATGCTCACATGGAGGAAGGACAGAGTTCTCCTGTGCCTATGTTATGCCTTAATTCCCTTTCATAAAGATATACTCAATGTACGTGATCACCTCCCAAAAGGCCCTTTAATGTTATCACCTTGGGGGAAAGGAACACATCTATGTATTTGGTAGACACACAAACACTCTCACCACAGAACTCATTACTGCTCTCTTATAGATTAGCTGTGCATAACAATTTATGCCACCTCTCTGTGATATCCTGTCGGAGAAACAAATGATTTCTTCACCTGTGAATGTTCCTATCTATTCATAGCACTTTATATTGGTGACTTTTCTTATTGCTGAAAAATAAAATACCCGACCAAAGCATCATAAAGAAGGAGGATTCATTTTGGCTCAGTTTGAGGTTACAGTTCATCGTAGTAAGGGAGGCATGGTGGCAGAAGTATGAGGCAGCAGGGACGCACTATAACCACCTTCAGGAAGCACAGAGCGATGAAAGCAAGTGCTCAGCTCTCCACCTCCATGTTTTTATCCAGTAAAGAACTGCAGCCCACAGAATAACCCCACCTACAGTTGATGTGTGTATCTTCCCACCATAATTAGCCTAGTCTATGAATACCCACACATTTGTCTCCAAAATGATACTAGATCCTGGCAAGTTGTCAAGCAATATTAATGACTACAGTTTGGTCTCATTTGTGTCTTTGAAACATACTTTCACATTTGTGCCATAAGAAAAAAAAAAAAAGATAGTACTAATAATCCCCTCAAGAATTCCTACAAAATCAGAGTCTTTCCTTAAAAAAAAGTACTGCTGAAAATGATAGGGCAGTTTAAACATTTATGGACACAAAAAAATCATGATTACTCTAAACCTCCTCTGTAAGGACCCAAGTCTTCATCTTGCTACAGGAATTTTGAGAGAGCAAGAAATAAGTCTGCAGGTATCTCCATTTTGAAAAACAAAAGACTCCCAAATTCCTTCTGCTTAAAGCATTTTTGATTTTTCTGACTTTTCTTCTGCAATTAATCTGATGTGGCATCACAAATAAGATCGTAAACATAAAACAATTAAGATGATACTAACTTTGACAGAATTCTCCCCATGATTATAAAAACTGTGAGTCATGGTAAATGGCATCATTTGTTATTAATAATAGTGTCAAATGCAGTTGTTCCAAGTTAATGACAGAGTTATGCACTTCTTTTAAAGGATAATTATTTTAGGATTTTAGATAAGTGTTGTAGAATTTACTTTCTCTTTCATTTTTCACATCAGCAACAGATAAATGTTATTTTGAGGTAATAATATTATCATTGAATAAAAAGTCTTTGAGGTTTACATAACTAACTGATACAAGTACTTATCCAGAGCTTGTCAGTTGAATGAACAGCAGTGAGTAAATATAAATATATGGATCCCTAGATAAAACTAAGTGGAAACAGTAGAAAATAGCAGCGGAGGTAACAACACTGAGTCCAGCCCAAGGAACAAACAACAGAAGACAGTCAACAACTGATATCAGTAATTGTTGCAAAGTAACTCTGATAAGTGAAATAAAATTCAAATCTAAACTGAAAATGTAATGAATGATCTGAAAGACATACTCAAAAATATTATTTGTCAATGTAAATCTAAAAATCTGTTTAAAAATATTCAATGTTATGGGGCTAGAAAGATGGCTTAGGGTATCAAGTGCTTGCCACACAAGCATGAGGACTTGAGTGCAGATTCTCAGCACCGTGTAAAATGCCAGGCATGGTGGAATATGGACATAACCCCAATTCTCAAGAGGCAGGGACAAGAGAGTCCTTAGGGCTTGCTAGCTACCCTACCTTTATCAGCCAAAATACTATGTTCAATGTTCAGTGAGGAAGACACTCAGTGTTAACTTCTGGCCTCCACATGCATAGGCACATGTGCTCACATACAAACAAACACACATATAAGCATGGATTCATACCACACACATGTGGCCACATGCAAATGAACCCATACACACACACACACACACATATCACACACACATATACATACATATATACATACATACCAATCTATTTCAACTTTAGCATGTCACTCTGATTAATCACCTAAGTAATAAGGAAAGAAAAGAACACACTCCAAACAGTTTCAATAGTAATGTTAATAATTAAAAGTATACACTTAGAAGTCATAAGGATATAGATTCAATTCCTGGTCCCACCATATACAAATTTCAGGCTTTGAGGAATATATTTATTTAGTGTTAAGTTTCTAAATGTATAAGATACTATATACTTCAAAGGGTTTTGTTAGGATTAGATTAAATGGTGAATATGAAGCATTTTATATAATTCCTGGCATATAGTAAGTGCTGAGTTAATACTTATTATAATTTGGATTTAAATACAAAGTCCCTAAAGACATTGATATTGAAGTATTGGTTCCTAGCTGAAGGTGCTACAGAGAGGTAATTAGATCTTCCTTTGAGTGTATAGGTGAATGGGCTATTAGGATGTGGCACTTGATGTGAGGGAATAAGTCTCTTGAGGTGCGAGTTTAAAGGAAATATCTCCATCACCTGTCTCTCTTCATAATTTCCTTCCTTCCTTCCTTTTTCCACCTTATCTCTCTTTTTCACTCTCTCTCCTTCCCTGCTATCATGAAGTAGCTGTTTTTCTCCACTATGCCTTTTACTATGACATACTGGATCACCACAGTCCTCAAAACAACATGGCCATTTAACTATAGAATGCAATCTCTGAAACCATGAGTCAAAATAAAATTAAAAACTAAAAAAAAAACAAAAAAAAACAACTTGTCATAAGTATTTTGTTACAGCAACAAAAAGTAGACTGACACAATGCTATTATTAAAGTATCCAGAATTTAATATGGGATGATGGATGACAAAATATAGGACTAATTTGGGTTGAGACTCAGCTGAATTAATAGCTATGGAAAAAAAAAAAAACTACCAAATTACAGCTTGGATGAAATGTCAGAAAGACTGAGTGGTTTCCATACTGGTAGAATCCAATAGTTGCAATTTCTAATCTGGGGTCATTTGACATAACTCCACTTGCTTGTGTCTATGGATGTTACAACTATGTTGGAGCTGATTTCTAGCAACAAAAGCACTTTCATCAATATCATCTTAGGGCCATTCTTAAGACAGCAAAGCCATATCACCAATATATCTTCAATAATACTAGTCCTCCAAGATTAAAGTGTTACATTCCACTTTTCACACACTGAGTTTAAGTTGAGAAGAGATGACCCCACAAAGAAAAAAGATGGGGATAATGAGCTAATTGGGAAATGGAACTGTCAGATATTTTTAAAAGTCTTTATTTTTTTCCTATTTGATTACTGAATATTGGAAGTTGTAAGGTAAAAGTTGAGACAATTTTTACTCTGTGCAAATTGTCCATTGTATTATCCCCTTGTTTGAAAAGATAGAAGGATGAGGATCCAAGATTATGTCATTTAGAGTTCTGCATCATTAAACATTAGATACAAGATCCCCTCCATTCTTCCACATGAATCTTGGCACAGAGTAAGAAAGTACAGACAAAATGCTGTTTCTAGGATAAGACAGTTAAAAATTTATTCAACAAGAACCAAGGAAGTGCCACTCCTTTGGCGCAGGTCTGTGAATATGTTTTCAGGAAGCAGTATGGTAAGGAGAGAAAATTTTACCCAGAGTGGGCAACCCTTCCTGAGGCAATCTATCTACATGGATGCCCCATGAAGAAGCAGTCCCTTTTGGCCTGCCTCTCTTACTAAGTGCTGGTGAGTGTATCTACTCTGCTGACCCCATCCCTTGTGGGCATGGTGATCCAGCTTATTCAGCCATCCAACGTGGGCTGAAGGTCAGTGGCTTTCTAGAAATCCTCCCGGCCTGTAGCACCAGACTGGGTCTCCTGAGGCATTCAGGCACATGGACTGAGTAACTACTGTATTCTCAGACTATCCCTCCTGCAGACATCCACTATTGAGCTGTGCAGAATGTATCGTGTAGGCCAGTGTAATAAATCCTCTTTATTTTACATATGGATCCTATGAATTCTGCTCCTATAGATTCCAAAGAAATAGAAAAGGTAATAGTCTTGGGGAAAAGCAAAAAGATATCTATACCCAGCTTACTCCAGACACCATGGAAGAGCCTTATAGAAAATCTGCATCTTGTTTCTGGTGTAGTTATACTTCACATGTTACATATCTGCTATTAATGTGATGCCTTGGGACTTGAATAACTGTTTCCTTTTTCTCTCCTTGAAGCATAAAAATTAAAGATGCAAATTGTCAAGCAGTGATTCAGGAGGAGCCAATTGTGGCAACTATCCAGAGCTCAGATATGCGAAAAGAGACCATGGACTAGGAGCATAGGAAAACTATACTTAAGACAATGCATCAGTTACTTTCTAGGTTCTGAGACAAAATGTCTAACAAAGAACCTCTTAAAGAAGAAAAGAGTTTATGCTGGTCTATAATTCTAGAGGGCCAATTCTATCATAGAGAGGAAAGTATGGCAGGAATGGGAAATCACCCTCACATTATCACGTCAGCAGGAAGGTACAGGAACCAGAGAGAATAACATGCAGGGTGAGGCTATAACATCTCATGGCCCACCCCCATTGAACCTTCTTCCAGTAAGGCTTCTCAGATAGTGCCATTTTTCAGGGGATCAAGTGTTCAAACACATGAGCCTATGGGAAAAGAGGCATTATATTCTAACCACCACAGACAATGAATAAATTTCCTTTAAGTACCTGTTGTGATAGCTTATAGCATGAAGCCATACATAGGCTGCAAACTATAACAAATTTTAAGCTTTGAAAATATTGCCTAAGTCATGTTGCATCACTTGTTCACAATGTGCTTTCCCAGGTTGTCAGTAACTTAAAATGAGTTCCACAAATGAGATAGCAAGGTGGACTCCTGGAAACAGGAGAAACAATGTGCTAGTCAGGACTCAAATAAGAGATGTCCTCATTCAGGAAAATCATGGGAGAAGAGCACATTGAGAGACCCCATCATGTTCAAAGACTCTGATGAGCCACAAATATCAAGTTAGTGGACTTGTATGTGGTTGACAAGTTCAAGGAGAACATTTCAGACCACTTTTAAGTTGATGATGAGACATCAAGCTGAAATGAAACAGACATTGATTATTTTGTGCTCTAAAAAAAGAGTTGCCAATAGTCAGAGACAAGGTTTTTTAAGAGGTGGGCACATTATTGTTGCTTTATTATGTACCTTTAATTTTCCTGAGAGGAAAGTTAGGTTGTGTGGTTGCATTCCTATCTCTTTGCAGGTCAAAAATCTGAGACCTGAAAGATTTAAACAACATAGTTCCCTGGTGGTCTTGGCAGTGAACACTATTGTTGGGGGTTGCCAGTTGACAAAACTGTAGATATGATGATTGACAGAATCTGCAACAAAGAACTACAGCGTGAGAATTTCCTGCAGTAGCTTCTCTAAGAACACACACATTTGTCCCATGGGAAAGCCAGGAGAGAGTTTTACATCACAGAGATTTTACTTCTACTGCAATCTACACTGTCAGTTCAGTCTATGACTCAGGATTCTTAAATGTGGCCCACCCATAGAATTCTCAACTTTTCTTTCAGATATTAAATGTTTACTCAGTTTTGATCTATAATTCTACAGGGTAGAGTCCATAATAGATCCTAAATGTCTGTTCCATACCAGAAAACTTCAGAGGAGACTGGAATAGAATCCACTTACTACTTTAAAGCAGTTTCCTCAAAGCTAGCATTCCACCACGAGTAAGAGGACAGGAGACAAGATGAGAGTTTTAGAAGATTGGACCAAGTATCCAATACCTGAGCATGACTAAAACAATCACAGAACTGACTAATAGTACAGTCAATGCTTGCTGCACACTCACTGCTTACATTGATTTAAGTAGTTGTCTGTATCCTCTCAGCAGCCCTTTGAAATAGATAATCCTTCCCCTGTTTCACAGAGGTAGAACGTTACAGAAAAGGTTAAATAATATCCCTGGGGTCATATAACTAGCAGGAAGTAGAAGCAGGTGGTTGATTTCCTTCCTATTACACTCTTGTAGCCAAGACTCTATAAAGTCATTCCAAAAACTGTGGCTGAAGAAGACCTTTGGAAAAACAATACCATTTCATATTACTCCTCCACCGCATTTAACTGCTCAAAAGCTGTGTTTATAGGATTCAGATAATATATGTTTGTCTAGATGAGTTTATTCTGAGGGGTCTGTGAGTAGATATCCATCACTCCATGTTCTGTTACTCTGGCAATTCTGGATACCATAGAAGAATATCAGCCATTTTACACCTCGTATTGTACTTCTTGAAAATTATCTGAAGAAAATGTAAACATAGGCACATTACCCTAAAGTGAACTTTTTTGTTTGTTTTTGAGGTAGGGTCTCACTCTAGCCCACACTGACCTAGAATTCACTATGTAGTCTCAGGGTGGCCTCGAACTCACAGCGATCCTCCTACCTCTGACTCCCAAGTGCTGGGATTAAAGGCGTGTCCCACCATGCCCAGCTAACTTTTGTTTTGTTTTGTTTTGTTTTGTTTTGTTTTGTTTTCGAGGTAGTGTCATACTCTGGCCCAGGCTGACCTGGAATTCACTATGTACTCTCAGGGTGGCCTCCAACTCTCAGCGATCCTCCTATCTCTGCCTCTCAAATGCTGGAATTAAAGACATGCACCACCACGCCTGGCTTTTAACTTTTTTTTTTTTTTTGAGGTAGGGTCTCACTCTAGCCTAGGCTGACCTTAAACTCACAATGACCCTCTTACATTTACTTCCCAAATGCTAGAATTAAAGGCATGCACCACCACACCTGGCTAAAGGGCAACAGATTTCTATAAAGAAATTAAATCAGGGCTGGAGAGATGGCTTAGAAGTTAAGTCATTTACCAAATAAGCTTAATGACCCATGTTCTACTCTCCAGATCCCACGTAAGCCAGGCACACAAAGGTGAGGCAAGTGCAAGGTTGTACCTGCCCACTAGGTGTCACAAGCATCTGGAGTTCTATGGCAGTGCTCAGTCCCTGCTTCACCAATTCTCTCTCTCTCTCTCTCTCTCTGTCTCACTATCTCTAAAAACTAATAATAATGATGATAATAATAATACTAGTAATAAAAGAAAAGAAATTGAATCATTTGCCTAATTTTCTACTGATAAACCAGTGGTTATTACTAATCAAAACATAACTACAAGGCTTAGGGAAAAAAAAAAATGGCCCAGTTACGAACTTTGAAAATGTACTTAAAAATACTATATTCAACAAAGGCACAATGACTTTGCTTCCACTCTTTTTATAGACAGGGGAGCATTCCAAAGGCCACTAAAGGCTCTAATTTGTAGAACATGTCTATCTTGCAGTGCCTCAATGTTAAGATCATTGAAAAGTGGAATCATCAGAACGAATATTCCTGCTTTCCTCTCTTCACGACAGGTAATCTCTATTGCATTTGGCCCAGATGAGTGAAGTTTTAATTGCTTGATCTTTCCTTTAATAACTATTTCTGAGCCTCAGTTTGTAGGTTGTAGTCAATCTCTAAAAATAAATACGTATCAAATCTCAGACTTGTCTTTCTCCAGTAGTTTCCCCTCCTATTAACCAGGGAGCCTGCACTTGTCTTTGGTTTGCTCTTGCTTCACATGTGTTATGAGAGGTTTTCTCCTTCTCCTTGGTGACCTGCTCTAATTGGAACTCATTTTGTGTCTTGGCCTTTCTGACCACCCCACAGGCTTCTGCTGTGTGCCTGTGCTCGTCCTTGCTGATCTGCCCTTGTTCCATTCAGCAGATAATTGCTTTCTGCATTTCAGATCTTACAAACAGGCTCTGCACTACAGATGGCGAGTCCTGTGGTTTCCTTACCGTTCTTTTCATCAGTGTGGTGGTTCTTTCTATGCCTAGACTTTAATATTATCTTTAAAAAAAAAAAAAAAAAACTTTGAATGTAATCCCTAGACCTTGCTAGCACCACTTCCCCTCACAGAGTTAGAGTCCAAGGGAGAGTCCCCTCAAATACTGTAAGTCTATCCATCTGCATTCTATTTCTTTGCTCCTTCTCTTTCAGTAGTAGTCAGCCATTTCCCCACCACTTCTGACTGACATTGAAACTGACTACTGTAATTACTCTACTAGCCATGTGGCAAGATTCCCATGTGCTTGTAGCTTCTTTCATCTCAGATCATTGCCATACCTTCAAACAAATATCATTCGCATTGTGATGAGTCTAAGAAAATAAACCCTGCATAATCTAAAACATTTGTTTCCTAACAGCTACATTTTCAAAACTCAGATTTTTTTCTTATGAAAGTACTTTTAATGTGAGAAAATAACCAGAGTTATCACATTTAAGTTTCTTTTATAAGAAAGAATATCTTTTTCTTTATTCTAGTTCAGCTAATCATTTTATTTTTACTTACATATTTATAGAGAGCTCTGGGCATACATGGCACTTTCAAAGCAATAAAATGAACTAAAATCAAAACATGGTCTTTGCCCCTAGAGCTTACATTCTATTTTCATATATTCCCAGTATTTTTCACAACTACCTTAAATGAGTCTTTCAGTAGAAAGCTTGAATAAATAACAGTAATTGCAATATCTGCAGAGCCCAGACAAGCCAGAAACAAATTCATTTTATCTCAGACATAGCTATCAGGGTTGTGAATATGTAAATAGTTTCTGGCCTTTCACACCTGAATGAGTGGATTATAGCTTGCAGAAAACTGCTTTGTTGAGAGATTTTAATTAAGACAGGAATGAAAGAGTTTTCTTGGGACAAACAGGATCACAACATTTCATGGATAATACAGAAAAAAAGTTCGTGAACATGTCATGTCACTAAACAACATTGGTTGGTTTGCTTTTATTGATGTATTTATTTGCCTGGTGTCTAGATGACTGTTAAATATAGCTTTAAGCAAAAACTTTGATTGTTCTATAATTCTTTTTAGAATGGAATGGTGACAGTGTGAATCAGGAACCTCTAAACAAACAAGTTAGGAGTCTGGGATTACATACTCAGTGTTTATTACCAGAAACTTCACTGAAATTTCTCATAGAAAAAGATTCTTTAAAATAATTGCCTATAAACATGTGTACTAGAACTAAGAAAATAGGAACTATAATCATTCTGAAGGTAGGTAGTACTTTCTTTTTTTTTCTCAGTTAAATCTGTATTTGGGCCACTGTTGGACACGTGCTCCTTATGCTTACCATATGGTTCACAAAAATTTGTGATCTTATATAACCTGCCCTGCTTGCTTGCCTTGCATGTTTTATATCTCCTTGTAATTACCTTGCATGGAGCTCATGCTCTCTTTGGGTACTGCAATTACATCCCTGTCTTTACCACAAGACTGAATTCATTGATGGTGTCTTTGATCCCTGAATCTCCAGGGCATTGTACAGAGCCTGACACAAAATGGGTTTTACAATTATTGTTGGTTGATTGAATAAATGAAGTAAGAGATAGAAAGATAGATAGATGGAATTTATTGAACTGAACTAATCACAAATAGTAATTTTATCTTCTAAGCATAATTATTGTAACTGTAACTTGCTCTGGAAATCTATTCATGGTCCTATTTTATTTTCCTCCTAAATACACAGGCATCACGCGAATGAGCCTAAAGGTTATGGCACTATTTAAAAATCTTATTGATTTTTGCTCCCAAAACAAAACTTTTAAGAGACTCTCTTATTCTGCATTGTCCAGTAATTTATTCACCAGCCAGAGCTACTACTAACTTCCTTGAGTTAGAAATGAGGCTGGGAAGATGGTTCTGTTAAAGGACTTTGCTGCAAAAGCAAGAGAACCTCGGTTCAGATACCAGCACCCACTTAAAAGTTAGGCATGGCAGCTGTACCTTTAACTGCAGCACTGGAATGAAAGCGGGGATAATCCTTACAGCTTGTTGGCTAGCTGACATCACAGAACTGGTGGACTGTAGGTTTGGTCTCAAAAGCTAATTGTGGAACAATTGAGGAAGACACTCTCATTGGCCTTGGCCTGGATATGCACACATGTGCACCCATGCATGACCACATATACAAATGTGCCCACACCACACATGCCAATCAGGTTAAAAATAGATGGCCAACTTTTGTTATTTTATTCCATAGTATTTATGTATCTCTCTTTACCATTTCTACATAAGCATTATTCTATCAGTTAAAAAAAAAATCTCCACACCATTCAAATCACTCATTAAAAAAATGAAGCATTTCAAAGGTGAAGAGAAAAAAATTGTTTTGTATTTACAGTGTGTTATTTCCCATATATTTATTTGCAAGAAGAGGAAAAGAAAGAAGAGAGACAGACAGAATGGGTACACCAGGGTGTCCAGGTACTGCAAACAAACTCCAGATGCATGTGCAGCTTTGTGCACCTGGCTTTACGTGAGTACTGGAGAATCAAACCCAGGTCATTAAGTATTGCAGCCATGCACCTTAGCTGCTGATCCATTTCTCCAGCCCCAGAGTGTTATTTCTCTTGGTACCAACAGTGAGTCTAAAAGAATTTGTCCATGCTTCCAGGTATTGTGCCAGGTATACCAGAGTTAGATGAGAATACTAACAAATGAAGAGTCAGGCTCAACCTTCAAGCTTTATAAATACAGTGGTCTTGGATGGACAACCCCGGGCCTGTCTTCAAAACCAGCATTTGATACACCCCTTCCTTAGCTCTGCATTGTCTACGTATCCCACCTCCAGCCTGCTGTTTTCTGTGTCTCCCAAGTCTTGCATAAAAGGAAAATTAAACCTCCCATTCAATAAATAAATATTGAGTCAGTTTTAAGGGAAGATATAGAGTGCTTGAGACATAAGGCAGGTTTTCATCAGCCTTTTGATGTCTCCTGGAAGAGGTATAGGATGAAAAAAAAGTGGATCAGGAAATTGGAGTTGTCAGGAAGAACACAATCTAAGTTATAAACCAGATTCAACTATTAAAAGCAAGTAAGTCAGAACACCTTGCAACAAGGAAAACTATTCATGCTTTTCTTTAAAAGAACTGTTAGTAAAATCGCAGATATATGCAGACACATAGATGGCAAAAAGGAAAGATCTTCTAGAGACATGCATATGGGTTTTCTGTTCCAAAGAAAATGGAATCAAGAAAGGCTCAAGGGCTAGAGAGATGGCTTAGAGGTTAAGTGCATGCCTGTAAAGCCTTAGAACCCTGGTTCAAGGCTTGATTCCCCAGGACCCACGTTAGTCAGATGCACAAAGGGGTGCACACGTCTGGAGTTCGTTTGCAATGGCTGGAGGCTCTGGTGTGCCTATTCTCTCTCTCTCTCTCTCTCTCTCTCTTCTCTCTCTCTCCCTCTTTCTCTCTGTGTCTATCACTCACAAATAAATAAACAAACAAAAAGGCTCAAGACTGTAAAAGCCAAAGGATGGGATAGAGAACTAAGGAACACAGTTTTCTAGACCACTTCACACAGGAATTCAAACAAATGATGTTTACTTGCACAATACCTGCACAAGATTGGGCCCATCAACATTCTTTCCTGGATGGAGAAGAAGCTAATAAGCTCCCTTCTCCAGAATAGCTATAAGTAGGTAATGGTTGCTGTAGGAGGGAGAGACATGTTTGTCAGTAGTGTAGCTGGTTGGTGTAACCACTGGTAAATAACCACCTCAGTGAGTTATATGTGTGAATATATATATATTTGAAAATACAAAAAAAAACATAATTTGCAGTACCCATTTGAGCTAATAATTTAGATAACAGATTCATAGTTTAAATGTGTATGTGTGTTTCATTTTCTCAGAAACTATCACTAGCTTCTCCTTAAATATATGTAGAGAGTCCTTTTGGCCTTTAGGGAATTAAAATTTACTGATGTGATCTTTTGAAAATGCAATTCACCAAGTTTCAAAATCTTAAATAATTTATAAAGCACTGACATAAAGTTAAGTGTCAGGTTTAAATATAAGACCCATGTGTCACAATGGAGAAATTTATCTTTCCTTAATCTGTAAATTATCATAGGTTCATTCTCATAGGATGGCATAAAATATGATCCATACCTCTCTCAAGCTCTCCTGGAGGAAATGCAGCTGAAGTTTCATCAATTCATGATATCCTTTTACTAAATTTCTAAAATTTATTTTAAAAAGTCAGTTATTTGAGGTCTACTATGACTTTCACCACAATGTACGTTAACTGGGAATAAAATGTGGTGGTTTGAATAGATGGCCCCCAATATATTCAGTTGTTTATAGTTTGCATCTGCAGCCACCTGGCTGGAGGAAGTGTCACTGGGTGTGGTGGTGGGTTTCAGATTTCAATCTAAAGATATGCAAAGTGTGCCTAGCTGGAGTTCCTGAACTGTACTGTGCCTTTTGACCTTTAGGCTTGTACTTCTCTCTCTCTGCTTGGACCTGTGAAGGAGGCCAGCTTCTCCTGCCATTTATGGAACTTCCCCTGGTTCTGTAAATAAATATCCCTTCCTTTATAACTGTGCCTGGTCTGGAAGTTTATCTCAGCGAACCTGAATCTGTCTGCTACATGCCCTTCATTTGAAACTTCCCAACTCCAAAATGATGAGAGGACCCACAATTCAGAGATTTCATCACAAATTTTTGCATAATGTTCTAGTTAGAATCTTCCCCAAGCCATCAATTGTTGGAACTGGTGTCAAACAGTGTAAACAAGATACCTGCTAAGGGGAAAGTAGTCATCTTATCCATTGCTAAATTCCTGGCACAATGGACAACCTGAATGACAAGGACAATCAATGTAGAATCTAAATAGAAACCATTCTTTCAGAAAGTATTTCCTCCCACAGTACCAGGATGATATACACATAAAGGGATTAGTTGTATCTTCAACTTCTAGATCTTAGTTCAAGAACTTCAGGAAATCATGGAGGGCTGGGAAATAGCTCAGCAGTTAAGTGTGCTTCCTGTGCAAACACTGCAGCCTGAGACAAGCTGAGTTTGAATCTCCAGAACCTATATTATGCAACTATGGTCTGGCCACAACCATCTGTAACACCAGCCCTTTATTTGAGCAGAGAGTCAGAATTCTCCAGAGCTCTTGAAACCTTGGGGGGAAATGGCAAGTTACAGGATCAGTAAGACTCAGGCTTTAACAACAATGAACAGAAGAGTAATTGAGTGGGATGCCTGACATTCTGCTATGTCACTACAAGACTCCTCTGTAGTTAGGGCACCACAAGGGTACATGCACACACATATAATACACACACTCCACATCTCACTCACACACACAACCACACATGCAATAAATAAGCAAATAAATATACAGGAAAAATAAAAAGTGATTGCTCAACTAACTCATGCGTTACAAAACACTAGCTCTGTAGGTCAGTCAAGTCAGTCAAGCACATGAGACTCCTGACATGCACCTATCCTAAAGGAGCAAAGTCAACAACAGTAAATATAAATACATAAATAGGTAATATATAATAACTCTGTGGTTTGTGAGAAAGAAGTTACTTTTTATCCGTGCTGGGGTTTAACAGCACTGTGCTCATGTTAGGCAACTGTTTAACCCTGTGCTGTAACTCCAGTTCAAGAGAAGTTACTTATAATCGAATATTATTCTAATTAAATAGATTTTAATGAAGTGATAAAATCTGGGTTAGGTCTTCAAAGGCTAGAATTAATAGTAAAATGAATCACTTATATAATTCATCAGCATAGTAAATTGAGATTAAAAGAGATGCTATAGGCAAAAATATTATATGGCTATCGTGTGTTCATGCTTCAAGATCCTCATTCTTCCACTCCCCCTCCCTTCAGCCTCTTTCCTAGAATATATATTAAGTTATATTAATTTATATTTTTTAAAATGCTGCAGCACTCAGGAGGCAAAGTTAGGAGAATTGATGAAAGATCAAGGCCAGTCTGAGACCAGATAGTGAATTCCAGGTCAGCTTGGACTAGAGTAAGACCCAACCTCGAGACAAAACAAACAAGCAAACAAAAACTAAGGGTGAGTGCTCTGGAGATGGTTCAGCAGGTCAGCGTGCTAGCTGCGCAAGTGCAAGAGCCTGAGTTCAGTCCCCAGCTGTCACATAAAAAGTTTGATGTGGGCTGGAGAGATGGCTTAGCGGTTAAGCGCTTGCCTGTGACGCCTAAGGACCCCGGTTCGAGGCACTGTTCCCCAGGTCCCACGTTAGCCAGATGCACAAGGGGGCACATGCATCTGGAGTTCGTTTGTAGAGGCTGGAAGCCCTGGCGTGCCCATTCTGTCTCTCTCCCTCTATCTGTCTTTCTCTCTGTGTCTGTCTCTCTCAAATAAATAAATAAATAAAAATTAAAAAAAAAAGTTTGATGTGGACTCTATTTCAAGGAAATAGAGTGGAAGAGGGAGAGAAAGACAGTGTTTTCCTACGGCCTCTGCACATGTGAGAATCAGGCCTGTGAATATACACCACACAATAAGAAAAACAAAATGGCTTTCTTTAAAAATGAGGATGTGGATAAAGCTGCTGGATTAATGGTTCAGAGATTAAAGCTATTTGCTTGCAAAGCCCGATAGTCTGAGTTTGATTCCCCAGTACCCAAGTAAAGCCAGATGCACAAAATAATGCATGTATATGGAGTTCATTTGCAATGGTAGGAGGTCCTGGCATGCCCATCCTCACTGTTTTTCTGTCTGCCTCTTTCTCTCTATCTCTCCCTCAAATAAATTAAATAATAAGTGAACAAATAAATAAATATGAGAATAAAGGGCTGAAGTGATGGCTCAGTAGTTAAAGGTGCATACTTGTAAAACCTGATAACCCAGGTTTTATTTCCCAGTACCCATGTAAAGTCAGAAAAGACCCAGAAAGTGGCACATTCATCTGGAGTTCATTTGTATTGGTATGAGGCATTACAGAACCCATATGCATCATCTCTCTCTCAAATATTTTTTAATTACTTATTTGAGAGAGAGAGAGAGAATGAGAGAGAGAGTGAGAGACCGAGAGAGAGAACAAGAGAGAGAGAGAGAGAGAGAGAGAGAGAATGGGTGAGCCAGGGCCTTCAGCCAGTGCAAATGAACTCCAGATGCTTGTGCCATTTTGTGCATCTGGCTTACATGGGTCCTGGGGGATCAAACCTGGGTCCTTTGGCTTTGTAGGCAAGCACATTAACTGCTAAGCCATCTTTCCATCCCTCACATAAACAATTTTAAATAAGTAAGATATAGGAGAAGGACAGTAAATTCTACCAAAACTAAACATAGAGAAGTACTTTACTCAGAGGCTGAGAGCTGGGCAGGGTCAGTCCTTGGATAGAGGATTGCTTTCCCACAATCCACAGATTTTATCTCTATTTTACAGAATTGAACACTAAGGCTGTGCATTGTGAGTAAGCTTGTTAAGGTGATGCAGCTGGGAAACACCAGATACAAACACGGGTTGAACTGGTTTCAATCCTGTGACATTCATACCAAAAGTTTGCTGTAAGCTGGGCATGGTGGCACAAGCCTTTAATACCAGCACTACAGAAGCAGAGGTAGGAGGGTGGCCATGAGTTTGAGGCTACCCTGTGACTACTTAGTGAATTCCAGGTTAGCCTGGGCTAGAGTGAGACCCTACCTCAAAAAAAAAAAAAAAAATAAGTTTTCTGCGTGCATTGGATATACAGAGTAACCATACTGTGTCAAACTGCTCTCAGTAGCCAGAACCATCTGGTAGGAAAGAAAGAAGGAAGTATTTCCAGGTATAAGTGAAATAATTGATCTTCCTTCAGCATCTTTGGAAAGAAGGGTAGTAGGATGCCTAGGACTGACAGGAAATGAAAATTCAAAATTGTGAATACAGAATTCACACAGTTCAGGGACCATAAAGGGAACCAAAAGATTTTAAGAGCAGGTAACACTTTCAGATTTGTACTCCCCCGCTGGGAAGAGAGGTGCACATCCAAGGCTCCACTCTTGTCCCTGCTCAGATGCAGACTTGGCTTCTATGTAGCCTGTTACCCTAACTGGGGGCACATCCCAGAATTTAGAGCAAACTAACATCTGGAATGTTCCTATCCAGAAGTGAGAAAACTGCTTCTAAGAGCAGACCCTTAGAGGTGAGAGAGCTATCTCCTGGTGCCCTCATCTCAGAAGTGAGCTAGCCGCCTCTAGCAGCTGCCTGAGGAAAAAGGAAAACTAAAGAGAAGTTTAGTTTCAGCCTTTAATAAACCTATGGCATCAGCTGTCACTGCTGTTCTAAAGTCACATGGCTTTGGCTTCCTCTGTTACATACAGGTGCTTACTGACACGTTTGTTGAGCAGCAAAATCCAGTATACATGCACAAGTATTATATTGCATCAGCAAAGGGTAAGGAATTTTTGCCTTTGATTTGTTAAAGGAAGGGATTTAGGGGTATGACTAGCTAGACTCTGTTGATCCAGAATGCACATACACTGTGATCACAAGAGTAATCATATTGAGGCCACCTTCAACATATCTGTAGGCCCATAGACTGACCTTGTCTCCAATGCTATGATGCATGCATGTTTGTTCAGAATTAAGAACCCAAACATGCCTCAGAAGAAAGGAGCATACACCCTTTCTTAAAATCTGCCAGCATCTCTAAACACTGCTGGTCAATACTGCTCACCTGAGCTGTTCAGGAAAAAGGTACACTAAGGCAGAGGAAACCTAGTGCATTATATTAAGCAGGTGGATTTAGTAGTGGTAAGATTAAAGACAGGTACAAATAAGAAATTTAGTATCTCACAGAAATAATATCACAAGAGCTATTTGTAAGGTCCATATGAAACATTCCCAATTCTTTCTCATACTTCATTCCCATAGTTTGTTCTTGTAATTTATCTCCTCGCTCTGCCACACAGCTATCTTCAGAAGTCCTTAACCTATCTGTTTAGAACCTGAGCTTCCAGTTTAACATGGGACAAGTGCCCCTGTCAGGATTGAAGCAGGTAGCATGATAGACACAAGAAAGCCTTCTTTTCTCAAATTTAATTCAGATAATAGGATTTTAAGGCAGGCACCTTTAAAGAGGCTCCAGACCGTATACTGTAACTATCTGAAGCAGTCTGCAAAGGATATAGATATCACATATGTATGCATAAATATTTTTTTCTAATATTTATAGGGAATTAGAAATCTATCTTCCAGTGATCGCGGAGTAGTCATCCCCTGAAAAGTGCCACATTTCCATATCATAATTACTGTCTCTCATATTAGAAGTAGAGAAGAAAACATTTGAGCATGTTTTGATTACGTTCATTTCTCCTGTCTTTACCTGTCATCTTCATGCTCATTTCCAGTGACTAAATGATTTTAACTCTGCCTATGGAAAAGGCTTGATATACCTTTTATTTAAACTGAGAATTTAGTGCTTAAAAATGGAGCTAAGCAAAACATTTCACAGACTATTCCTGAGAGAGCTTGGAATTAAATTGTTAAATGTTCTACTATAATGAAATTTTGTGTAATCAGCAGGGAAGTAGCTGTTGGCCATTTATCAGTTTTTCTAGCTGCATTTTTATGCATGGAAGGCATAATTAGAAACCTCCATAGGTGGATAGCCTTATATAATAATAGCACATTGTATTAGAAGTGTGCTCTTTAACTTGGAAATTTTAGAGAAAGTCATGGTCTGGTAAGAATCATAACTATCTGATCTTTATATATGTTTATCTGGAAATTTATGTAGAAGGGAGAATTCACTGACCGAAATAACTGAATTACCCAACATGATCTCAGTTATAGCTAACTACATACAAGTAGATTAAAGTTTAGATTTTATGTATTAGATGGAATGAAAAAATGTGCTTTGGATATTATGTCAGGAATAGTTCAAGCCTAAAGCTAGTACATCTTTTCAAAGTGCTTTCCTCAAAGTTTTACAAAAATGTTTACCCATAGTCCACCTTTCTGTCCTTATAACGGATCTTCCCATTTTAGGGAGGAGGTGAGTGTGATCAGGGGGACAAGTGCTCTGGCTGGTGGTCACTTATCTGGTGACTGGTCTGTATCCCTCTAAGCCCAGGGATAGTCAACTTATGTTGCTGATATTCCCTAAGGAATCTCTGGATGACGCAAATGTTTATCCTAGTTTGAAGGAGTTTCTTCAGTTTTAAAGTGAGACACTAGTTCTAGATAACTAGCTCTTCTTAGGTAATATCTACAAAATTGTCCAACCACAGTCTAGTAGAATAAGAACCTAAGTTGAACCATAAGCAAAATTCCTGCTTTTGAGAGAAAAGAATTTTGACATAAAATGATTTTTCACTTTATAGAATGCTGAAATCCCCGAAGATGGATCACTGAGGCTTTCTTTTCTCTTGACCCTTTCCTCTGCTATTGTTTAAGTTTTGATTTGTAAAACACAAAAAGAGACTTGCCTGTCTACAGGTGTTTGGGGACATCATATTTATAAAGTAATATTATTTAAAATAGGTCAAGGAAAAATAAATTAGGAAGTTATATCAGCATCTTAAAAACTGAAATAAGATTAAATTTCACAGAAACAGAAAACTATTCAATGTAACCATGTTTGGAAGATTTAAATGAAAAATAGGGCAGTATGTTTTTCATTATTACATATGGACATTATTTGGTCCATGTAGATCATTATCAACCTAATTAAGAATTATTCAGGGAACTGAACATAGTTTGACTCACTGCCAGTGTTCTTCCATAACTAGTGAAAATATGTGTTAAATTTTGTATTTATATCTTTTAAAAATGCAAATTATTTCTGTCCAGTAGAAGATATAACTTTAAAGTTTAATAACTGATTTTTATTTAACACACTTATCAGTTTTATATCTAACCTAGTGATCTCATTTTAATATCTCCTTATTAAACTGCTTATACTCAGTCACTCAACTTAATCTAATCTCATCATCTCGCTGAGCCCCTCATAACTAATGAGTTGAATGAAATCTTCAACATGTACTCATTTTATTTTATTTTTTGTTTTCCCTTAGATTTATTTATTCATTTGAAAGACACAGAGAGATAAAGAGGCAGATAGAGAGAGAATGGGTATACCAGGGCCTTCAGCCACTGCAGATGAACTCCAGGTGCATGTATCACTTTGTGCATCTGGCTTATGTGGGTCCTGGGGAATCAAACCTAGGTTCTTTGGCTTTGCAGGCAAGCATCGAAACTGCCAAGCCATCTCTTCAGCCCCATTTTATTTTTATATGATGTATTTGTTAAGGCTTTCTAGAGAATATTGGTTAAAATATATAGAAACACATGTAAGCAAGTTATATTTGGCTCATGGGTTATAAAGCCCTGCTAGTCCCAGGATATGTCTTCAACAAGCCTGCATACTACAAAATCCACTGACAGATTTTGGTCCCAGATCAGAGATACAGATTTGGGGCAGCATAAGGAAATGGAAGGCCAGGGTAAGTATCAATTCCCAGAGTACAAAGGCCTGAGAACCAAGAACTCTGACATTCATGGCAGTAGAAGATGATTATTCCAGCTCTGGGAGTGTGGGTGTGGGCATATGGGGGATGAATTTCTTCTTTCTCTCCCTTTATGTTCTAACAAGAACTCAGAATGCTAGAAGAGTAGCAAGAACAACATGTTTACATTGAGAAGAGCAGATTTTAAATCTGCTGATTTATCCACTGTGTCAAATGGTATTCTTTTCCAGAAACAGAGAGAGAAAGAGAGAAGTGAGGGACCTTCCTTCACTGGACATTCTAAAGCAGTCACATTGAAACATGAAACATCATATTGGAGTCATATGTTTAGCTTTTAAAATTCATACTTTGAAGACTAGGACTATATCTTGGTAGGGGAAGTGGTTGCTATGTATGCAAAAGACCTGAGTTTAGACACCCAGCACATACATAAAATGTTGGGTATGGATGTGTGAAGAGGAGAAGACAGGATAATGTGTGTGGAGGAGGAGACAGGAGAATCCCTAGGGATCATTGGTTAATTGGTATAGATGAACCAGTGAGCTATAGGTTCAATGAGAAACCTGTTTTCAACAAAATCAAGTGGGAAGAGTCACAGGAGTCAACACACCTCATCATCTTGCATCCACATGCATGTGTACACATGCATGATTACCAACATATATACATGCATGTATAGTACACACATGCAGAAAATTAAAATAAAATAGATAATAAATTTTGATAATCAATTATAATACCACTTACAAAGCTTTTTTTCAAAATAGGGATATAATATCATGCTGAAAACTGTATTTCTTACTGTTGATCTTCTTCAAAAGAATTTGAAAGTCATAGTAGAAAATGTATTCAATGACCTCTTAAAATCATCTCTATTTCTCCAATTCAAATGATCCTGCTTTATTGTTTCTCTTCATGTTTCAGCTAAAGCTTCAAACAACCAATATCTTACCTTCAAGTATTTGAAATCCTGTGGGTAATTTTTAAACTAACCGAAGTGTCAGAGGACTGATAGCAAATTTCTTCCCTGGGTGGACAGTTCCCTGGGGTGTGAATTGGTGGTTAGGTCTGCAGTAGCAATCTGTCAATTGCTAAAAGAAAGCTTTGCTCTGTGGCCAGCTAATTTGCAGGGAGAGACTTGGAAAATGTCAGAAAAAGGGTAAATGCATGGATATTACAAACTCAAAATAAATACAGTAGTGGCACGAGGCTTTTATTGACTTAGCACAAAATATCATGTGGCATTTTACAATAACCACAAGATAGCTGCATGGGAATTCAATTCATAACTAACTGGAATCTCAGTAATAGGAACAGCAGAATCAGGGTACAACTGGGTTACATTAAAACCACAGCAAGAAACCTGGCTCAGAATTTTCACATTCAGACTTGGTTTCCATCTGCCTGTTGGCATCATTTTAACTTTGGCTTCTACATAAAGCATTCATTGTGGCTCTCCACTGGGAACAGTTTCTATCCTCTGATTTGCCACCCAAACAAGGGGTATTGAAAAGGTTTGTAACATTTTGATTGGAAACTATGTTTTTTTCTTTTCAGCCATAATTCATTTTGATAATTGACTATGTTACGAATTTCATTGTTCTCTTAAAGGGGAATGAAAATAATGTGGTAAATTTTGATTGGAAACATGGAGAATGGTCCAGAATTTGCTGTGAACTTCATGATAAAATGGCACAGGCTTTGTATTTAGATGACATTTCAGTTAAAATATTTTAGGGTTGGTTAGGTAGTAGCATGGATTCCCCCTGTGTATAACTGCAGATTCTAAAACTAAAATATTGGCAATAAGTTATCTGGCTATGTATTATTTTCAGTGAAATTTTTCAGTGACATGAATTGTTCTTGTTATCTAAAAACAACAAGTGTCATATTTGTCACAAAAACTTGATCAAAGAGATTTAAAACATTTTGATTATAGGACTTATATACTATTGCCAATATATGACAGGTAAGATAGCATTCAAAATCTCCCTGCTATTGACTCACCACTAAAGAACTGATGTCTTTCCATTGGCCCAGTCAACCTCCTTACTTCCATTTTGTCTGCTCATATGGATAGCAATAAACTCCATAAGAGATGAACAATAATGAAAAGGAGTGCAAGAAGAGTTACAAGCTCTTATACCTTATCATATGCTGAAAAGTGAAACATTTAACACACTGTGTTTTAAAAATTACTATTTGTCTTTAATATATTTTATTAGTTTAATTGTGGCTTATAATATAAGCTTTCAAGATGATAAAGGATATCCATAGAAGATTTATTAGTGTGACAATACTATATAAAACTGAACAAAATTCTTGCTATCAAAAGATCAATTAAAATTGTATTGTTATTGATAATTGCACTACTATTGAGTTAAATGACTGTAGGACAGATGTAACAAAATGTACATCAAATCAAGTTATAACACTCTGTGTGTGACTCTTCAAAGCCAAAGATTCTTAGACAGAAAGCTGTTAACCTGGTGGTAAAATGAAACTTCTTTTGAAAATGGGAAGCTTTTTAGAGTTTCCACAGGACAGCAAATTTGATTACCCAAGAAGGGCAAAAAAACATTCAGTGCACAGTATTTAACATAATAACTTCCATTATATAGAACATGAAAATCATGCATGATGTCCAATTTATTACCTAATGGCTAATATCTAATGGAGAAGAGACATGGATAGTTAGCCACCTGACAAGCCACTCCTTAACTATGGGAACAAGCAATATAATGGAACTAACACTCTCAGGTGGCAAGCAATGGCTTGGAACTTTATAACCTACAGAAACAACCAATTTTCTCCTTCTCTGAAGACAGATATTCTATTAGGTCAGCAAAGCATGACTTTTGCAGATGCCCACAATTGTGCTATGATCAGATGGGATCTGCCATGTATTAACAGATGCATAGGAGACTTTCAGATTAAGGCAGAGAAATTCTACAGTGCCTGCAAAACATAGATTTTGAACATGTGGCCCCATTTCTGGTTCTCAGCTTTGCTATGGATTTATTACAGGTTTTGAGTAACTTCATCCCTTCAAAGTTTTAAAATGAGCTACTGGCCTGTCATAATATATTTCAAATACAAAACTCATAATTAATCTAGTTACAGAAAATTGTTTGTTCTAGATGGAGTTAAGATGTCTAGAAGAGCAAATGAGTCATAACAGGATCTTTAAAATATTAATGCTGAACCAGGCATGGTGGCACACACCTTTAATCCCAGCATTTGGGAGGCAGAAGTAGGAGGATCGCCATGAATGCAAGGCCATCCTGAGACTACATAGTGTATTCCAGGTCAGCCTGGGCTAAAGCAAGACCCTACCTTGAAAAACCAAAAAAAAAAAAAAAAAATAATAATAATAATGCTACAAATATATCTAAATATCATACTGGTGTTTAAAAGGATTTGACATTTGTGGTTATAGCACTTTGACAATAAATATCATGGATATTAATAGCAAGAAAAGTTTATTTGTTTCATAGAACAGAACAGGTCCTCTTTCAAAACATTTTTTCCTTCTTGCTCTTTGTGCAAACAAAAGCCAGAGCACATTTCTTTAAAGGAATTCTATAATAACAGGTAATAGTTACATAATCCCTGATGCATGACTGCTGAGAACCTTTGCAGCAAGCAGGTCTTTTAGGTGGGTATTTTAATTTAATCTATTTTTTTTAAATCTACATCAAAATAAAATTTTCAAAAGTTAGACTGAGCTTTTCTCATTACCATTTAGCTTTAAAATGCTGGAACTAAGGAGTTAGCTTATATTTTATTCAAAAGTGAATAAGCTTTGACTTAGAAAGGTTATGTATGTATGCATGTGAATTAGTAAAGTTATCACAATTATTGTGTAACATTTCAGGGATACTCATGGATATAGAAATATGCTTGTTTTCAGGAACATATTTTTCCCTAGTCCAGTGTATACCTGTTTTCTTGGCAGAAATATTTGAAAATATCACAACTGACTTTATTGTTAATCACAATGAAGAAAGAGCTTCTGCAGCAGGGAGATAGCTCAGCAGGAAAGAATACTTGCTGCACAAGTGTGAAGACCTGGGGCTAATCCCCAGCACCTGCATAAAAATCTGAGCATGGCTTCACATGTCTACAGTTCCAAATAGTGGGTAGGAAACAAGAAGATCACCAGAACTCACTCTTCAGTCAGGCTAAATACAAACTGGAAAAACTTCCAGGTTCAGTGAGAACCACCTTATCTCAAGGAAATAAGATAGGAGAGTGATAGCAGAGGACATAAATGAACTCCTGTGGCCTCCCCGTGCACATAGAACGCACATACGTGCATATGCTACACACACACACACACACACACACACACACACACACACACACATACACACACACCAAAGAGAAAGAGTTGCCACAATTATAAAAAATATGTGGCCAAATGTTCCCAGAAGTAATCCTTAATTTAATGACAATCTGTTTCTTCCCAATTTATTCATCTCCAACAGTAGAAGGAAGGTCTTTCATGTTTCATTGTTCCCCTTCTACAATAACCAGAAAGGATATCAATTATTTTTGCCAGACAGGTTGTCACTGCCCTTGGTAAGTAAATACGTTTGCAGAAGGTTTCATCTGAAAAGAAATAAAATATATGTCACTTTCCTAATCAGCTGTCAGGCACCTTTTATTCTAACAGGATTTTAGAGGGAAAGATGGAATTGCTATTCTAGAAAAGTGATAGAAACTTTGAGTGTTTTCTGAAGAAAAAAAAAATTATTAAAGTAAAGATGGTCTTCAAACATGTGGCAATTGCAAGTCCATTTCTCTCCTAAAAAAGAAAGAACTAACAGAAATGAAAATGCCCAAGATCAAAATGAGGGTGTAATTTAAGATATGATAAGAGTAGTGATGGTGGTAAGTTATTCAGCATTCATGATTTGGCAGATAAACAAGAGAGAACCAGGAGGACTTAATAAAGGGCTCTTAAGCAATTACTAATTACATTGGTAACCCATTGTATTCTGTGGCTTGGAGCTGAGCAAAGTTTCATTCCAAAATGTCAGACCCTTTGAGAGGTTTTTATTCCCTGTCAATGTGAAGAATAAACAGAGGGATAAAAGCACACCATTTATTCAATCCTTGTCAGCTCCTAATTTTTATTCTACATTTTGATGCTTAAGAATGAAATAAAAACTTGTTCCCAAAAGAATATTGAGTCCTAGAGACCACCCAAGAAAACAGAATAAACAGAGAAATAAGTTTGAATTGTTTCTTTTGATCAACTTTGTTAACAGAAAATATAACGAGAACTGACATGAAATAAATTGTTAACAAATCCTGTTTAGAGTACCTACCACATTAAGAGCTTTATCATGTATTTAACAAAACCTCTCAGTTTCCTTAAAATTTTGGCTTGTTCTTGTCAACATAAGAAGTAAAATGCAAATGCAAAAATAAATACATAAATTAATAAAAAATGAAAACACAAGAAAATTACAAGGTTGTAAGGAGTTTTGTCATCATCTGGTTCTCATTCATGCATTGATTGCTATAAAACAAAACTCAAAGTTTATTATGATCTTGGATTCTCTCAATTCTTATGTAACTTAAACTCTTTTAATAAGTGGCCAAATTCTTATAGTGAGTTATGATGTGATTATACTTGTGAGAAAGACAGAGTATTTGTATGCCTCTGATCTGAATCCTTGCATAGCAATAAACTAGCTGATAAGCAGCTAGAATTTAAACCTCTCAGAAAAGTGGGCTGAAGACAATTGCAATTATTTTAGTATGACATATTTATTTCTGAAACTATAAATAATTTTTCCTTTGATATGGCAGTTTGGTTTTCCTGAATTTTTCCTGTTTAATCATTGATTCTATTCTATTCTTGAGAATCACAATTGTCAAAAATACTCAAATTTGTCAGTCTTGGGACAAGTTGAACATATCAAGATTAATGAAAAAAAGATAAGCTATATTTTTTAATGGAAAGAGGGGACTGGATATTCAGGTCATGTCACCAGCATTTTAAAGGGCAATATTTCTGGAATTTAGGAAGAGGATTATAATGCCAAAATAACTAATACTAGGCTACAACTATTTACGAAAACAAAGAAAAAATTCTTTCTCCCCAAAACTAAAACCTTTTTATGTTCCAAAGAATCAATATTACATCACCAGTCTTCATGTAAATAATTCCTTGACTTCATAACTAAGATTCAAAAAAATTAGATCAAGGGATTGGGAGGATGGTTCAGTGGGTAAGAGCACTGGCCACATAACCATTGGGACCTGAGTTTGATCCTCAACACCAACATAAAAAGCCAGGGATGAGGGGGCACAGGCCTGTAACTCCACACAGGAAGGCAGAGGTAGGAGGGTTGCCGGGGATCATTGGTCCACTAGTCTCACCAAAAAATAAATAGATAAAAAAAATGGTGCCAGCTCCAGGTTCACCGAGAGACACAAGTCAATAAGGCTGGAAACAGGGCGCTACATCTGCATGTGCCACATGCAGGCACACACATACTACATACTATACACACACACGCCCCACACACGTACCTGGCAACAGACATATGAAAACATGTATGCCACTTACACATGCAGAAAAGGAAGTAGAAGACGGAGAATTATACCCTTATGTTCGGAAATCTGATGACAACTGGTAGTAACTGGAAGTGGTCAGCTTCGCGCACGGCTCCGTGTGGGCCATAAGGCTTCGAATTCCATGTCTCTTTCACACTAGTGACGTCTGACTTCCTGGATATTCTCTAAGGAAAACAATGCCTTCTCATCTAGCCTAATAACTGAACAAAAAATTAGTAAACACTTAGAGAAAGCCATAGTCCCTTACCACTAACCTTGTGCATTCAGAGTGATGAAATGGGCCCTTATTTTTATTCCGTGTTGTTTGGTGGGAAAGATAGTTCAAAACATTATTAACACACTTCCAGAAGCTTACATCAAGCAGCACCAATGACAAATTGATGAGTTTGTGTAATGGAAACTGCCTATAATTATATTTTAATCAGTAAATAACGTTTAGCAGCATTTTCTAACCCCATAAAAGATCTTCAGATGGGTGCGGAAGTCTTCACAGACAAGCGTGCCGGAAGAAAGCACTTAGCCACAGCAAATCAAACGCAGCCCTTCAATAAAGCCTTCAGACACACACCACCAGCAACTGCTGCCATACCGGGGCTTGTTAAAAATCGATTATTCTGGTGATCAAAGCGGAAAAATCATTCCACAGCCTGATTCATATCAATAGACAATTATGTGCAGAACATCACATATGCAAAAATAAGTCTAATAGTAGTCGAGAGCATCAGGAATCTGGCTTCCAAAACAATATTTAAAATGGATTTCTGTCAGATGATAAAGAATGGGCTTAAATAGAACACAGGGTCAAAGAGAAAGGTTGAACCTTTTAACAAAATAAAAACAACCCAGTGGGGCTTTTTGTTCTAATCTCAGTGTGCAAAGTGTAAACCAGAACTTTTAATAAAGGCTTTTTAAAAATGTAGTGTCTTATCAGAAAATATTTGCTTCAAATCTCTGCACATGTTTAATTCTTTATAAGTATGGGGTACGTGCACACATTTATATTTTTAATGCCAGTAAATCAACTAATGGCTGATACATTGATGCATTTTTTTTTTCCCTGAAAGAAGCACATTTCCATTGGTCAGAACTATTTAGACATAGTCAAAGAATAAGCAACTTGTTTTCTACAGGGCAGTGAGAGAATAGAACAGTTTTAAAAAGTCTGTCATCTTAATTCTGCAAGGTAAATATCAGATATCATTTACAATTGTGTGGAAGAGAATCCCTAGTTATTATTGTAAAAGCTTCAACTAAAATTAAACCACACTCAGCTATTTCAATAAGAACTAAGCAATCAGTCATAATTATAGCTGAAATAAATGAATTGGAAAATAGATGATTTAAAGAGGTCATACATAGTCTGGGTTTTAATTTGAAATTAATAATAGCATGACTTATGCTAGGAACAATTCCTTATTAAAAATGAATGAATGAAAGCAGTGCCTGGAACAAAATGTTTCCTTTTGCATGGCTTGATTCTCCTGAGCACTGGACAGGGTTTATGAAGATGGGCAACATGATAATGGTTCTGCATGACCCCTTTCCAACTAGACGATAAGTGAAAATAGTAGCTTAATGGTATAGCAAGAGATAAAAAAAAAAAAAAAATAGCAAGATTCATAACTTTGAAACATTTTATGTAGTTAGGTTTTCCTTTAAGGGATATTGTCCATAACTAGATATATTCTAAAGTCCCAAGTATCTTAAAACTTAGGTATGAGCAATTATGATCCCTTTCAGAATACTTCAGAGGGATCTATCTTTTGGAAAACCCATTTCCCCTCTAATAAAGGGACGTCTGAGCCCATATTCCGATGTGGCCTTGTTTTTACATTAAAGTTCACTCTATACAGAAGACATTTTGCAATTGTTTCACAATGCTGTTTCACTGTCACTCTCTCTAAGTAGGGATGGATCCCAACTGTAATTAACTCTCTTTCCTTGAGTGTGATACTCATCTCATACTCTTGAAAAACATGATTCAAATTTTGTGCTAACTATTGTTTAGACTGGGTTGTCATAGAACTTATTCTCTGATAATTATTTTTAAAATGCTGACTAGGTTTAAACTAAGTAGAATTCAACTTATTAAATATTAAACAGATATGGGTTCTGTGATTTTCACTTCTCAGTTTGGAGGATGGCTTCCAAATTCTAATGCCGTCTCTCTAATGCTGTCACCCCACTGTGTCTCTAGTTTGCTTGTTTGAATATGCCTACGACTCTCCCTCAATATTGTGAGAAAATGAAAGAGCCATGCTTACAGGTCTCTACATAATCAGTGCCCAGGTTAGAGTTTCAATGCAGTAAACATTAAGGAAATGCTTGTTAATTTAATAAGCCATATTTCCTTCCCAACTAACTATTCATAGTATCAGAGGTAGTCTATACACCCACTTCCCAGTGGCTCATCTTAATTCCACCTACTTAGGATGCTTTTCTAGCTGTCCATGTGTCTCTCTTGACTGACAATTCCTTTGAAACATTCCAAGTATATTATCTTCCTTTTTCCAACTTAGCAAAAACATGTCTACACTTACTTTCCTAGGAGTGTTTCATTGTATACTCCTGTATTGATTCATCTCTACTGTGTCCAGAAATCAGTTTTAAATCACTGTAAAAATATATTAACAATAATAAAACTTACACACAAATATACACAAGAGTATGAAAATGGGGCTATGTCTGAATGGAAGATCTCATTAAAAATCTTGAAATCCTCTGAGCAAATGGACTTGTGCAAAATGGATGTCAAACCTTAGAGTGGTCATAGAAGGATAAAAAGACAAAAAAAAAAAAAAAGACATGTTGCCTAACAGAAGCTAAAGTTATTAAGTCCTGCATAAGTAAAGCAGATAAAGTTGTTGACTAAAGCTAGATATGAGGTTAAAAATAGATAAACTTTGAACTATGGCTATCCTCATCCATCCTCACTGTCTCTAATGTCAAACTTTAAAATACTATACATGGACTGGAGAGATGGCTTAAGCAGTTAAGGTGCTTAACTGAGAAGCCAAAGGACCCAGAATCAATTCCCCAGAACCCTCATAAGCCAGTTTCACAAGGTGGCACATCGTCTGGAGTTCCTTTGCAGTGACTAGAGACTCTGGTGCATGTGTTATTTCTCTCAAGTAAATAAACAAAAATAAAAATAAAATACCAGACAAGAAGAGGATAGGAAAGGGGGCTATAGAAGTTGTTCAGTATTTTCTAAGCCTAAGGACCTAGGTTAGACTCCCTAGAGCCCACATAAGCCAGATGACAAGGTGCCATATGTGTCTGGAGTTCATTTGCAGTGGCTAGAGGCCATGGTGTGTCTATTCTTGTTCTTTCTCTCTTGAAATAAACAACTAAATAATAAAAAAGAGTGTAGGAAACAGGGAAGCAGCTCTTATACATCATGTGGGTATGCTCTTATTTTTCAGTTTACCTCTTGGAAGTTAGCTAACACATGCACCCTGTTAGCATCTGTGTTGCCCAGGGCCATGGTGGAAGTACTTCCCCATTCTCCCCTGGACTTCCACAGGACTTTCACTCTCCAGGCCTAAGATTGTCCTAAAGAATGAAAGAGAGATTGATTTTGATAGCCTCCTTTTTATAGGAACAATTTATGTCAGATAAGAAAGAAGTGTTCCTCCTTTCCTGAAGAGCTTTTTAAATAGTTTTTAAATTGCTCATGAAACCATTCTCAGAAAGCCCTTGTAAGCCATTAAAGAAATAAAGAACAATGCTGCTAGGTACAGGGTGATGGAATGTGATTACAAAAGTGCATCAGTTTTCTAGATATTAACGCATCATATTGGAAAGTATACTAAATGAGCTTTGGGGGACAACATGGTTACCACACTGAGTTGTGATTTTCTTAAACAAACCGAGATACATGCCATTGAAAGTTATTGAGTATTAGTAATCAAAAAATCAAAGACTTCCTTAAACTAGTACATTCCTAGTACACTTGCTTCTATGTCAAAATGAATGAGTTTTACTTGTTAGTACTCTGAGGCAAATTATGTGGGAGGAATACTGGTATATTAAGCACATGTAGTTAGATTTTCTTCCTTACAAATACCATCAATTTTTATTTCAATTCTGATAGGTTCAGATCAGTATAAAAATAATAAAATATTAAATCTTAAGTGTTCCAAGCTGCAGTTGCTAGGGAAAGCTTCATCACATCAGGGGGAGCATGACAGAAGCAGGAGGAACCTGCCTCCCATTGTTACATATTGCAAGGGATGAAGGAGGAAGGGTCAGCGTGCTTGCACTGGCAAATGGGCTGGACTACAAAAATCGCCCCTAGTAACACATCTCCCCCAGCAAGGCTTTATGTAGCAAAGGCTCCATGAGGTAGGGAATAAGCACAGATTCAATTGCAAACATATGAGGCTCAGGGGGATTTCACATTCAAACTACCAGACATGTCAACTTCACCCTGACTCAGGAAGTAAAATGACTTACCTGTCAATAAGGGGTGAAGTTAAGGTTTGAACCAGAACATCAAGCTTCAAAGGCAATTTTACATAGGGCCCAGTTAAATGAACTACATCTCAGGCTCTTACGTTATTGAAAAGGAAACAAAGAAAAGGAAATGTAAGGAGAGTAAAGAAAGTGAATGCCAATCTGAGACTTGGACAAAATAAAGGGTTGAGCATTCTGCAAGCACTTGCTGGGTGCCATGTTCCTGTGCTAGATAAACTGACTTCATATATGAGGGTTGATTCTATCACTAACATTCTTATTGTAAAAGTCACAATTTATATTACCTTTAAAAACTTGCACTGCTTTTAAAATATCTTATTTATTTATTTGAGAGAGAGAGTAAGACAGAAAGAGTATGGGTTTCAGGGCCTCCAGCCACTGCAAATGAACACCAAATACATGTGCCCCTACCCCTGGTGCATCTGGTTTATGTGGGACCTGAAGAATAACACCTTTGGCTTTGCCTTAACCACTAAGCCATCTCTCTAGTCCTTTGCACTGTTTTTAAACCCAGATTAATCATGCCATTAAAATGATAGTAAAAAGGACAGTGTGAGGACATGAAAACTGCTGATGGTACACTACTAAGTAAAATGAGATATATAAAAATTCACATTGGGCAGAAGGAGGTGGCTCAGTGACAAAAGTGTCTGACATGCAAGCATGAGGGCCTGAGACACCCTGAACTTGATTCCCAACATTTATGTTAACAGCCAGCCATGGCTGCACACACTTGCAACCCCAATCCTGTGAGGTGAGATAATAACAAGAAAATCACTGGTGATCACTCGTTGATCAGGTTGAATTGAAAAACAGATGCAGCTCCAGGTTGAGTGCGAGACTCTTTCCTAAGGAAGCAATGTGGAAGAGCAATAAATGAGGACACGTGGCATTGTCCATTGGCCGTCACACACATGAGCATAGGTTATGTGGATCTGCACACACATATACACACACTATCCACAAACTCACATGCTATAAAGCATATACTACACACATACATGCTAAAACATACTACATATTCCCTGTAATTCTAATTTTGTGTGCCACACTAAGAGTTTCTTTGGGGCAGAGGCAAGTCTTCACCCTCAGTTCTGTATGTGAGTGCCTTGAATCAGTGCTTGGTGAAAGAAACATATTTTGAATTAAGTAAAATTAACTTGAAGGGAAAATAATCATGAGGGTGCACCCCATAAAACACTGAAATAGCACATGAAAATAACAGTGGCTGATGCAAGCTGATCGATACACAGTGGGAATGCATTTTTCTTCTATTTCTAGTTTTTACTAAATTGAAGGTGTAAGAGAAGCCTTCTCTTACTTTAGTTTTCTAAGTTCTATCCATTGAAAGGTTGGCAGAAATGGGATGCCACCAGCTCCATATTTCCTTCTCTAGAAGGTTATGTGTTTCTTTTACTTTTCCAATTTTAGAGGAAGAAGTGGGGAGTCTGCTTTGCTGACAAGCTCTTCTGTCCTATCCTGCATTATTGGGCACCTGCATCTATTTCTTTGCCAAGAATCACAAGTGTCAATCAGAAAAGGATACAGTCGGCTGAGGAAAAGGTTGGTCCATAGAAAATGGAATGAAGCCTTCATTAAAATGGTCTTGGTGACAGATAATGCATGTTTTAACATTTCTTTACCATTTATTTTCAGTTTTTTTTTTTTAAATTCAAATGTAATAACCCAGTGACAGAATGAAAGAAAGGAACAAGACGTGTGAAAATAAAACAAAGCTCTAGCTGGCACTCAATGTCTACTTCCTCAAGGTATATTCAAAAAATGAAGACACTTTTTACTCCTTGGAAAGTATGTCTTACTGAAAAATAATGATCGAAAATTTGATCAAGGCACTAATAGACAAATATAAAATTTAATTCTCTAGAACACACTTTTTCAAAATGAGCACTGCTAAGGTTTGGGGTTGGGTAATATTTCTGAGGGGTGTGAAGACTGCCAAGGATAGCTGCTCTATGCATTACATAAATAATTTTATTGATTTGCAAGCAGGGGAGAGGGAGAGAATGCTAAGATCAGGGCCTCTTGCCTCTATAAACAAATTTCACATGGATGCATCACTTGATGCATCTGCCTTTATGTGGGTGTTGGGGAACTGAACCCAGGCCAGCAGCTTTGCAAGCCAGTACCTGGAACCACTGTATCATTCCCTCAGCCCTGTGCTTTGTATTTTAGCAAGCAAGTATATCTGAGTATGGAATATCTGAAACACTCTCTAGGTTATCAAGACTGAATATGTCTTCAAACTTTGTCAAATCCCATTCCATTGGGGAAAATCAACTGGATTCCAAGAATCACTGTTTTTGACAGATGTAACACAGTTTGCATTAATTCTTACAATTTCTAAGTACCTACAGTGCATCAAACTACATTTACCTTGTAGATTTGTATCTGGTAGTATTATAAATCATTTATCTCTGATAGAAAAGATGTATTCAAAGGTTTTGACTTGAGAGTCCCATTGCATATTAATTAGCATTTTTCTACCTAAGCAAATTTAACTGCAGTACATCGTTCTCAACTAAATATATAAATCTCTATTCCAATAATGTTCTTTAAACCCTGTCTCCATCTTAAGAGTTAAGTGACTTAAAAATAGTGACATAATCTCACTTAATATTTGTAGGGCAGTAATATTTTAAGTTAAAATTATATAGTGACTGCATTTTTCACATGTAAGAAAAAACTGCATGCCATTTTTCCCTTAAATAAACTATTTCCACAATAAACACAGTCCCCTACCTTATCCATCTCTTCTGACATCAATATTTTTTTTTACTTTATGAATAATACAAATTACATGTTTGAATGAGAAAGATAATTTGTCTAGATACCACTTAATTAACGTTTAAAATAAGATTATCTTCTTACATAGTGTCTTTCTCATAAACAAGAGTAACAATTCAAATGAGCTTTACATGAAGAAAACAAATCAGAGAATGTACATAATCTTATACATGGAAAAGCCCATACTGCTACATCAACATCTCCCCCACCCCCCAATCATACAAACAAAACCATGCAGCCATGAACATGTGCTGGAGCAAGACTGGGGACTGGGTTTTTCTCTTTAGGTGGGCATAGCATGGCCATAGAGAAGTCCATGAGCTACTCCCTTTAGTAATTGGACTTTAAGCATTTGGCTGAGCCTCCGCTGCAGCTACAGTCTCAGGAGTAGTAACTCTAGAGCTGATCCCATTCCAAAATCCCCATTACTGAGTAGGGTAGGCCAACCAAAGCCCAGGTGAGTTTCCTTTTCTCCCACATGGGTAAAATCCCAGCCCCCACTTTCTTGAAATGAGGGTCAGCCCTATCTGACACTGACCTCATTCCCCTGCCTGCCTGCAAACGCCCTACTCAAGGACACAAAAATTCATTAAATTCCAGATTTGTGGGAAATGTCTATCATTCATAAGCTACTTCTTTTATGGAAATCTGATATAGCAGCCCAAATTGTGATGAGTTGAAATGACTCTTTGAAATGCATGCACTAAAGCTGCTGCCTAAAAACCTACTACCACTACTACCACTACTACAAAAAAATAAAATATCATAAAAGAATGGATAAAGATGAATAAGTGTATTTTTTTAAATTTATTTATTTATTTATTTGAGAGCAACAGACACAGAGAGAAAGACAGAGGGAGAGAGAGAGAGAGAGGATGGGCGCGACAGGGCTTCCAGCCTCTGCAAATGAACTCCAGACGCGTGCGCCCCCTTGTGCATCTGGCTAACGTGAGACCTGGGGAACTGAGCCTCGAACCGGGGTCCTTAGGCTTCACAGGCAAGTGTTTAACTGCTAAGCCATCTCTCCAGCCCGAATAAAGTGTATTTTTAAGCTAGAAAAATTGTCTGTACAATCAAATACTATAGAACCGTGCATTCTAGTATACTAGCAATTAACCACATGAAGCTACATAAAATTGAGTAGTTCCTCAGTCACAGAACCTATGTTTGTATATTGACTGATGGTTATAAAATTAGCAAAGATTATAGGTAATTTCAATCACTGAAGAAAAACCTATGGAATTTCTTAAATGGAGGTAACAGTTCAAAGCAAACTTCCTTTCTTTAACACTTTTCAACAAAGGAAATCTGCTCAACTTGTTTTAAGCATCAGAGTCCATTAAAATGTGGATCTGTTCTTTATAAATTTTACATATTTTTAAATTAAACTACCTTAAGTGGAACAAAGGAATAAAATTTATAAGGAAGAAAAGTATTACAAATATGAAAGTCAATTAAGGAAATATAGAATGAATCTTCACTGGAAATGAATTTTACATTTTTTTAAGTGAGCCTACCAAAACATCATGGCCAGGAGCTATGTAATATATGCTTGGCACAGCTTCCCTTTCTAGCATAGTTTTCTGTGCCAAGGATCCAGGCCTTCTGAATTCTGATGGAGAAAATAAAAAGCAATTGTGAAACAGTCCCTGTGGACCAACAGATAACAATATATCAGTACCACAATGCCACACCCATCCTCAGAAAAATTAAATTACAGTGTCTAGAGCAAAATTCAGAAATAACAGTTCAATAAACATAGTCAATAATGAGTGAACAGCAATGAAGCACACTACAGTAATGTATTTTACAAAATATGCTTTATTTACTTCAGTTTCTTTGCTTCTCTTCATCTTCCCAGATGGGTTAATTTGAAATTACTCTGATTTGCCACACACATAGGTAGATTATGGCAGGTCTTTAACTACATTTTCTCTTGGCTGTATAGGCAAACATATGTGAATGGATCTGGGTGTGAGAAAGATGCAGCTTAGAAAAAAATAAAAGAGTGGGAGGATGTCCAAGGATAAAGGAGGGTCTCAGGAAACTCCTCACTCTTTCCTTATATCCCTTTCTGTGCATCTCTGGTAGCCACACAGAAGTTGACCCAGGAGGATGGCAAATTGGGCCACCACATAACTAGAAGATAATGTTCTAATTGTCTACTATAAGAACCTTCAGATTTGCACAAGACTAAAAAATTTGTCTACCTGTTTCAAATAATTTACAAAATTTTTTAAAAGTTCTTATTGGAGCATGAAGTTTATCTTGGTTTCACATTCCTTTTGTTTTTAATGTGTACATATAAGCATGTTCAAGTGTTTACCAGTGAGCACAGGTGTGCGTGTCTGTGTGCATGTACAGAGGCTGGAGGACAACCTTGGGTGGTGTCACCCTCACAAACACTGTCCTCCTCCCTGTGAGATAAGTCTCTCACTAACCTGGAGCTCAGCAGGGATCTATCTGTCTACCTCCCTACTAGTGGGATGACAGGCAAATGCTGCCACAGCCAGCATTTTACGTGAGTTACTGAGGGTTGAACTCAGGTTTTCATACTTATAAGGCAAGTACTTGACCAACTCAGCCATTTCCCTAACCCTTGGTTTCTCACTTCTTTCTATTTGTAATAAAACCAGTTTTTTTTCAGGGCGTTTTATTTGATTTTCCCAAAGGTTCTTTATAAACACAAATTATATCCCCTTGAACACGGAGGAATTCTTGCAGCCTCTGAAACCAAGTATGGGTCGCCTTCCTGTTCTGCACCAGGTCTCACCCATGCTTGATTTCATGGGCCACAAGAGCATATCTGGCAGGTCTAACAGAAGTCTGAAGTCAGGAGAATCAGTAGAAGAAAGTCAAAGGATAAATAAAACAATTAAATATAGTAAAGCCATTATATAAGTAATACTTTATACAAGAGCTGTTTCTAAAATGACTCAGAAGTAGACATTTCTGGTACACTTTCCATTCAGATTATCTGTACTATCTGCAAGATAATGTGTACTAATGGATAAACATGAAATAAGTCTTTCAAAATTCATTTTGTATGTATTTCTCTACTGCCTATTTTCTATCATCTGGAAAATTCACCTACATGGTCTCATCCAATTCACTTTACACCAATCATTCTGGACTTACATGTGTAACATTCTCCAAAATCAAGTTTTATTTACAGAGTATTCTCTTCCATACAGTCCTGATATGGGTGTACATTTTTATGAGCTACCAAGAGGAAAATATATAAAAATATAATAACACTAAGTTATACTGCCAATACATAAATCCACTGAATTCTTTCATTTCAGATAGCTAAAACATCATCTGACAAGTTCCATTTTTGCAAATGTAGAGCTTTGAAGAAAGTATACTATAATTTTAAGACATTCTAAACAGTTGAGTAATGTCAATTAATTTGGAATTTTATAAATGTGTGACAACATCTTTCATTATGGAAACATAACCCAACTAATAGATATAACCACACTAATGTGGCACTTGCAAAAAAGTAACAGGCAAATAGTCCATGTAATGTTTCCAAATAAAACAAAATCGTAGCATCATAACTTACTAGAACCAGAAGAAAACAGGAATGACTCCCAGATCATTTTTGGTCATTTAGAGATGGCAAAGCAGGAATCAAGCCTTCTCTAAATCTGAGTTCAGAAACGTGACTAGAAGTTTCCAAATTTGGTCACCTGTGTAGACCCAGCCTATTCAAACTTCATGTGTCCTACGAACAGGATGACAACTGAAGACATTTCATGACTTGACTAACCATGGCCTGAAAACCTTCTTGCTTCATTTCCCTTTTTTATATAAAATATATTCTCTTTGATACTTATACAGTAACTGTGTACATATTATACTAATACCCATACTTACTTTTCAATATGAAATGAGAATGCTTACAAGGATCTTGACAGCTTTAAGTATAGTCAGCCATCCATAGTGATTGGTTCCTCATCTGTGAATCCAGTAATGTTGAAACAAAATTGTATTTTAAAAATTGAAATTTAATTGGACTGTTTTTTCTTTGATTCTATTACCTTTCTGTTTAGCTATAATGTCTTACTGTATAGCTCAGGCTGACATTAGACTCAGGATCTTCTTGCACTAATCTCATGAATGCTGGGATTATAGTATATGATACCTTACCTGGTAATCTTCATCTGCTTTTATACTGCATTAATCTTGATGTTTGCATGTTGTAGAGTTTTCTAACATCTCCACCTTATACCAGCCTCCTATCCTTTTTTTTTTTTTTTTTTCTCCTTTGTGGCTTCATGAAATAGACTCTTGTCTGGGTCTCACCCTTCTACCATCACTACTAACTCCACTACTGCTTTCCCTGCCCAAGAACAACAGACCCCAGTTTAGACACTGAAGCTGGACAGCTCAAAGCACTGTGCTTAAATTTCCAAGTGCTATTGCAACACTACCTTATTTGTAGAAAGTCTCATATGTCATTATGGTGTTTGCTGAAAGGGTATAGCTCACAAAACAGGGATCTCCCAGAGGAGATATAAGTAGTAGATGAGAGAGAGAAATAAGATGGAGCTTTCCAAGTAGACAGTTAATAAAGAAGGTATTCCAAGAAGAGGGAGAAGGTTGTAAAAAGCAATAGGTGCAGGGGATCCAGGAACTTCATGACGTTTACTTTCACCAAAGAATAAAAAGGGGACACACTACCTTTTATAGAGGCAAAAAATAAGCCCTAGAGGAGTTGTCTGTGGAGTTTCAGGGGACAAAGTGCCAGAGGCCACGGATACAAAAACAGGGACTTTAAATGTTTTCCTAAGAATTAGTGAGATATAGGTGCCAGTTTGAAAGCTGTTATGTCTCACATGATTAAAGAAGAGTTACAAAACCAGAGTACTGTGAGTGAAGACAGCAAAGAACCCTGTGGAATAACATGGTGGTTGGAATTGAGGCAGAGGGAGGAAGCATGACAATATTTGTGTTTCCACCTTACCTGATCAAGGGGAACCAGTATACTATTTATTCACAGGAAAATAGGAAGTATAAAGAGATTTAAATAAAGTAGAAAATGTGTTCAATTTTCAACAGGATGGATTTGAAATAATAAGCCTGCATACCAAGAATGTTAACATTCAAAACAAAACAAGAGCCCAAAGCAAAAAGTTAAAACAGCCCAAGGATATAAAGTAGGAAAAGAATGATGATGAAGCAACAGAAAATAAGTGCCCCAAATTAAAGGTGAAATAAAAGGCAAATGGATTAAAAAACAAGAATGGCAAATTTTACATAGGTCATAAGAAGTCATATTATCTTACTTTAAAAACTTAAAAATGAATACTTAAATACTTAAAAAAGGAATACTTTAAAAACTTAAACTTTCTGTCTGTTGCTTTATTAACTCTCAGATTTTTAGCTTTATTTATTTGGCATTAACATAGACTATATTTACCTGTTTTCATTATTTTGAATACAAACTTCAACAAGACTGCAGGTATTTCCTACCATACACATGCAGGCTCATAAGTGGAATAAATAGTGTAATATAGGACTTAAATTGATTCCCATGTAGTGCATGTAGTACCTTGAAGACCTCTAGCAATTATTTGCTTTACTTTACACTAAGGCTTTATGTACAAACTGCGTTTCCCATATTCACTGAAGAAGCTTCTTCTTTGAACAGGATTTACAGAAGTAAAATTTACCAAGCTCATTTGTACATGCACAACATAGAAAAAAGGTTCTTTCACGCATTCCTTTTTCTTGTTTACACTTTGTTCATGACCAGAATTAGGTTTCAGCCTAAGTCGTGGTAAATAAAACAACTGAGCAGATATCCTCACTTGTCCCAGGGCTCTGGCTCATCTTCATTGCTGTTCACCTTACTGCGCAGCCCAGCCGAGGTGCAGATTTCTCATCAGTTTCTGTATTTTCCTTTGGACCCCTAACATTATTTCAAAAAAAAAAAAAAAAGTTTGATACACCCTTTTGAAGAGCAGGTGGCCACCATGGAGAAAGACAAAGGTTTAGTATAATCTCCTCCATTCATATAAAAGACACAACAGGGATCTGTCAGTGTGTGAAAAGCAATCAGCCTCATAATCTTTATTAAACACAGCACTGGCCGTACCTCAAAGGACTAGGAATCCTTAACAGAAAAGTGCCTATTGTTGCAGATTACTTTAGATTTAGCCTTGGGATCAAAGGAATAATTTTACTTTATTTTAATCCTAAACCTTTACAGAGTGTATTTTCCTTAGGTAAAAAATTTTCATCAGAATACTGCCTTGGATTAAAGCCAACTCTCAATGTGCAGAGATGGTTTCATTTAAACCTTTTTCTGGACACTGTGAAATGAATCAACTTTTATAATGGTAGTTTCAAAGCTTCCATACCATCTTAAAACTCTGGATTCCTGAGTGTATTTGTTATCCCACCAGTAATTACATTTTAAGGAGAATGAAAAGAGAAATATTACCTACTCAATGGTTTCACCACTCTGACCCATTAGTCTTTCCCTTCAAGTACAACACCTGATTACATTCCACACTCACAATCATGTCTTGATCATAACTCAGTCAAGTCTTGGTATGGCAGCATTGAGTCATCATTAATCAGATTCTTTTGTAGGCCAACAAATAAGGAATTCCATTATAGTAGTCTTTTATAGATTGGGCTTATTTTGTTCACTATGTAAGATGTCACTGAGAAGGAAGGGTGAGGGAGGGTTAATCAAAATCTAAGAGGGGTGCTAGAAAGATGGCTTAGTGGTTAAGGCACATGCCTGTAAAGCCTAAGGACCTAGGCTCAATTCTCCAGGCCCCACGTAAGCCAAATGCACATGGTGGCACATGCATCTGGAGTTTGTTTACAGTGGCTGGAGGTCCTGGTGTGCCCATTCATTCTCTCTCTCTCTCCCTCTGTCTGCCTCTCTTTCTCAAATAAATAGATGAAAAATAAATAAAATGCAAAAAATCATTTTTAAGAAATCTAAGAGGGTATAAATAAGTCATATGGAAACCTACATTTTTGGGCAATGTCATACCCAGAAGCCATAGATTATTACTAGAAACTTTTCAATGCCAGGGATGGGATACCTTCAAGTGAGTTTTGGCCAGAGAGATCCCTGATACCCCCTCCCCAAAACATTATAGGCCACTGCTAAGGCTCTTGGTTTCCCACCAGGAATAGATGGTAAGACCCTATTGATGAAGACTCCACATTCTTGAGCTGCAAGATTACTAAGAAATATTGCTGGAGCTGCGCTGAAAACCTCCTCCATGTAGACCAGCTGACAGAAAGTTGGATAAAGCTGTGCTGCATGAAGCTCCATGGGAACGAGAGAGAGATCATCAGAGGCAATAAACAGCAGTGGACACTGCAAGCCTTCAATTTGACCAACTAGGTCAAATGAGCCAAAGGGTGTAGTAGTGGCATGACTGTTATGGGGGAGACCAACCTGTCTCTAATTGGACTGGAGGCCTATTCCATGGGAGAGAATATAATAGGCCTGATACTGAAAACTTATGACGAGAGTAGTCATGAGCCCTAGGGGTATAACTCCTGATGGTGTCTGGCTAAATATATATATATATATATATACCATACTCACCAAACTGCATGGTTAGCACCTCTCTTAATGTCCATACCCATATATTAATGATACTCTCACTTTTGGCTAGAAAAGCTTATCTTTTCAGCTGGCAGTGACCTCTGGCATGGCTCAAAAGTTACCATAGTGCTGAGAAGTGACAGAGTAGTGCTCAGCACTGACATATCACTATTATACCTTCCAACGCTCAGGGTCCATGGCAGAAAGGCACCAGAAAGAATGTAAGAGCAAAAGGAAGAATGAGACTCCTTAAAATGCCCTCTTCCAGACACAAAATTTCCTGGATATCCATGACCTTGCATTGCCTGGCACTACCTACACAAGACATAATAGGAGGAAAAGATGATGACATCAAAATAAAAGAGACTGATTTAGAGAGGGAGGGTATATTATAGAAAGTGGAGTTGTGAGGGGGAAAGTGAGGGAGGAGGGAATTATCATATTTTATTGTGTATAATTATGGAAGTTGTCATTAATAGAAAAAAAGCAACGAAAATACATCAGCTAAAGAACACACACAAAAAAGAAAAAAAATTGCTATAACATTTGAAATTGTAGTATACATGTTACAGTTCTGTCTGCCTCATGTTGCTATCAATTTCTATAAATTCCTCAACTATAGTAGCTAATATATTTAACTACTCTGTATAAGGTAGCAAAAC